>NC_143479.1:24742472-25004972 GCF_027475165.1 Benincasa hispida | reverse complement strand
GATTCAGAGGGGAAGAACTTACATCAATATCTCAATTTCAATTCAAACATGGGTTTGATTCACACTCCATGTTCTGAGAAATATTTACCATCCGAAAAGAGGAAAAAACAGAGTCTTTGTTTAAAGAAATGCCTTGAGAAAGGGCAGATGTATAGAACCTTTCAACCAGATAGTGCTTTTTCAACTCTCTCAAAATGGAATCTATTCCAAATATATATGCCATGGTTCCTTACTTCGACAGGGTACAATTTTCTAAATTTTCTATTTTTTAGATACTTTTTCAGACCTATTGCCGATACTAAGTAGCAGCCAAAAAATTGTATCCATTTTTCATGATATTATGCATGGATCAAGTATATCATGGTGAATTCTTTAGAAAAAATTGTGTCTTCCACAATGGAATCTGATAAGTGAGATTTCGAGTAAGTGTTTACATAATCTTCTTCTGTCCGAAGACATGATTCATCGAAATAATGAGTCACCATCGATAACAACACATCTGAGATCGCCAAATGTTCGGGAGTTCCTCTATTCAATCCTTTTCCTTCTTCTTATTGCTGTATATCTCATTCGTACACATCTTCTCTTTGTTTCTCGAGCCTATAGTGAGTTACAGACAAAGTTCAAAAAGGTCAAATCTTTGATGATTCCATCATACATGATTGAGTTGCGAAAACTTCTGGATAGGTATCCCATATCTGAACTGAATATTTTCTGGTTAAAGAATCTCTTTCTAGTTACTCTGGAACAATTAGGAGATTCTCTAGAAGAAATATGGGGTTCTGCTTCTGGTGGCAACATGCTATGGGGTGGCAGTCTCGCTTATGTGGTCAAATCAATACGTTCAAAAAAGAAAGATTGGAATATCAATCTCATCGATCTCATAAGTATCATACCAAATCCCATCAATCGAATCACTTTTTCGAGAAATACGAGACATCTAAGTCATACAAGTAAAGAGATATATTCATTGATAAGAAAAAGAAAAAATGTGAACGGTGATTGGGATTAGATTGATGATAAAATAGAATCCTGGGTCTTGAATAGTGATTCGATTGATGATAAAGAAAGAGAATTCTTGGTTCAGTTCTCCACCTTAACGACAGAAAAAAGGATTGATCAAATTCTATTGAGTCTGACTCATAGTGATCATTTATCAAAGAATGACTCTGGTTATCAAATGATTGAACAACCGGGAGTAATTTACTTATGATACTTAGTTGACATTCATAAAAAGTATCTAATGAATTATGAGTTCAATACATCCTGTTTAGCAGAAAGACGGATATTCCTTGCTCATTATCAGACAATCACTTATTTACAAACCTCGTGTGGGGCTAATAGTTTTCATTTCCCATCTCATGGAAAACCCTTTTCGCTCCGCTTAGCCCTATACCCCTCTAGGGGTATTTTAGTGATAAGTTATTGGTTCTACCACTATTTTTTGTTTTAGATATTCTAAATCATTCCCGGGGGAGGTCCAGACCCATTTTTTTCTAACCCTTCGATAAAAAGATTCATTCTCTTCATAAAAAATAGGAGGTAGAACCAATCAATATTTCTTTTTCGATTCATCCCTGGAGTTGAATACCTCATTCAAGAATTGTTTTTGATCCAATCTGTAGGAATCAATAGAAAAGGAAAATCCCTTATGATACACCAAATCCGGCTCGGTTATTGATAGAGTGAATAGATCTGCCATTTCTTGAAATCTCTCTTCTGATTCAAAATTGTGGTGTAACGTGTATCCCCTCCTGTTCCAGTCATGGAATAGATGAAATAAATAAATAAATGAATTTTTGTTCAAGAATGAAATCTTATTGGAACTGTCCATATCCAGTTCATCCTTCGGAACCATATCACATCCCGGATTTGATGAAATAGGATGAATTGAGACGATATTTTGTAAATACATAATTATCTTGAATATATTAACTATTTCTTTATTTTTCGATCGTCTGGAAGGGACAAAAGAAACATCTTGTTCTTTCTTCAACAATTTCTGATCTCTAGTGGACCTCTCAATAGGATTCAAACCCATATGAAGTTCTGACCATCTGTCAGAGAAAAAAGAACGAATGGATCTTGTAGGATTCCCTCATTACGAGCTTACCAATGTCGGTAATGTATTTGGATTCAAGGCTTTACGTGCTCTACGTCTGGAGGATTTTTGAATCCCTACTGCTTATATTAAAACTTTCCAAGGCCTGCCTCATGATATCCAGGTTGAATTAGATAAATTGAATAAGTATGGTCGCCCTCTATTGAGATGTACTATTAAACCAATAAGTGTTTATTGCTGTAGAGCTAGGACGTGTATATGAGCACTTAGGAAAAACAGAAAACATATTACAGGAAGAAATTGACTAATGTTTATTGGTATAATGATTTTTTCATTTTCTTATTACTTTTAACCACTAAATTACTATAAAGTGTTCATTGAACCCTTGAAAGAGTGCGTAATAGCTCACTGATTGAGCGCTCTTGCGCTGAAGATGAACGGGGCTAAGTGAACTGCCGAAGCTATGGGATGTAAAAATGCATCGGTAGGAGAGCGTTCCGCCTTAGAGGGAAGCATTTGCACGAGTAGTGGTGGACGAAGCGGAAGCAAGAATGTCAGCTTGAGTAACACAAACATTGGTGAGAATCCAATGCCCCAAAAACCTAAGGGTTCCTCCGCAAGGTTCATCCACGGAGGGTGAGTCAGGGCCTAAGATCAGGCCAAAAGGCGTAGTCGATGGACAATAGGTGAATATTCCTGTACTACCCCTATTTGGTCTCGAGGGACGGAGGGGGCTAGGTTAGCCGAAAGATGGTTATCGGTTCAAGGACGCAAGGTGCCCCTGTTTTTTCAGGGTAAGAAAGGGTAGAGAAAATACCTCGAGCCAATGTTTGAGTACCAGGCGCTACGACGCTGAAGTAACCCATGCCATACTCTTAGGAAAAGCTCGAACGACCTTCAACAAAAGGGTACCTGTACCCGAAACAGACACAGGTGGGTAGGTAGAGAATACCTAGGGGTGCGAAACAACTCTCTGTAAGGAACTCGGCAAAATAGCCCCGTAACTTCGGGAGAAGGGGTGCCTCCTCACAAAGGGGGTCGCAGTGACCAAGCCGGACGACTGTTTACCAAAAACATAGGTCTCCACAAAGTCATAAGACCATGTATGGGGGCTGACGCCTACCCAGTGCCGAGCTCCACACTTGGAATGAAAGACCAAAGTACTAAGCTCGCTGTTAAAACCAATATTTACTCTGACGGATGGTTAACGATGGCTCTGGCGGATGGGAAGGGCTAGAGTTTAACCACCAAATTACTATAAAGTAGGAGGGTTTTAAATGTGAGATCTAAAAACATATCTCTCCGTGGCACTGGTAGTAAGTACTATATGGTTCGGGGCTTTAGCAGGTCTATTAATCAAGATCAATTGGTTATTCCTGGATGCATTGGTATTCCCATTTTTTTCATTCTAGTTATTGACTTGGGAAGGGGTGAAGAAGATTAGAAAAACAATCAAATATCTGTGACTAATCCCCTTCCCCTTTTTTTTTTTAGAGTTTTTAGACTTAGAATAAGTTAGAAAAGAGAAAGAATAAAAATGGATTCAACCTCAATCAAACTCGGACTCGGCGTCGGGTTCAAATTGAATTAATAAAAGAGTGAGAACGAAAATGTGATGGCTAGGGTAACAATATCATACAAGATAAATGAAAAACTGTATTGGGATTCTCAATTTAGAAATCATTGTATTACTATATTTTATAGATCCAAGTGGTTTTTATAAAAACCAACCAGTCGGATTCACGTTACAAAGAACTTCAGGACATTATAGCTATCTTTGGGTTGGACGAATTATCCGAAGAGGATCGCTTAACCACAGCATGAGCACGCAAAATTGAGCATTTCTTATCACAACCTTTTTTCGTAGCAGAAGTATTTACTGGTTCCCCCGGGAAATACGTTGGCCTAGCAGAAACAATTAGAGGGTTTAAATTAATCCTTTCCAGAGAATTAGATGGTCTTCCCGAACAAGCCTTTTATTTGGTAGGTAACATCGGTGAAGCTACTGCGAAGGCTACGAACTTAGAAATGGAGAGAAAATTGAAGAAATGACCTTTAATCTTAGTGTCCTGACTCCGAATCGAATTATTTGGGATTCAGAAGTGAAAGAAATCATTTTAGTTACGAATAGTGGCCAAATTGGTGTATTACCAGATCACGCACCTATTGCCACAGCTGTAGATATAGGTATTTTGAAAATACGCCTTACTCCTAATGACGAATGGTTAACAATGGCTCTGATGGGTGGTTTTGCTATTAAACATTAGTCAATTTCTTCCTGTATTTGGAGTATAAGTGACTCAGTACTGAAGTACATGGAGAAGGTATCTGAGCAGTAGTACCTAAGGTATGATGGTACTTAAACTAGAATCACATGAAGGAAAGAAAAGTTGTTAGTGGTAGTGTCGGGATCACTCCACACTAGCCGTGAATTGATGTTGAGGGATTGAGTATAGATTCTCTCTCAACTAAGGATGCAAGTTATGATTGTAGGAAGAGAACAAGAGAAGTTACTTCCCAGTTAAGTAGTAACGCAGTAAAGAATGATAAGGAGTGAGCAAAACGGCCACTCTAAACTAATAGACTAAGGCATAGTCTAGCAAGATAGGGAAAGTACTGTGTGATGTTTGATTTGTCAACAAGTGAAACCTAAAAGGCAGAGGCCGGTAGGATTACTCAATCCACTACCGGTACCTGAGTGGAAGTCGGGAGTCACACAGGTAAACATAGAATTTTCACTAGAAATAGAATGTATAGCATGTTTGCTCAGAGGTTAGTGGCAAACGTGAAATCTATTCTAGTGAATTTCGAGGAAAGGGTGTAATCTAGAGGAAGTCCTAGTTAGATTAATCCTAAGAGGAGGGAAAAGATGAGCAACAGTGAACTCAAAATGTACCAGGGGTACATTGAGTATAAAAGTAAGGAACAAAATGGTCAACATAAGACAAAAAGGAAAAGGTCCAGATTTGCTGATGTTCCAGGTAATAGCTCGAAGTTTGAATTGTAACTATGCTAGGGACTAGTATGGTTAAGAAATCCTTATGTATACAGTATGGTAAGTCGTAGTTGAGAAATGTTATAGTACAAAGAATGTTTTCTCCCAAGTATGGATAGAAAGGATATCCTAAGAAGAGTGCCGTCAGTTAGGTCGAGAAGTCTAATTGACACGAATATTGATTTCACAACTAGCAAGTAATTCAAATGTATGACAATTGGAAAAGAATGTTCCAGTGGTATTGCTGGGAAATGGAAAAGGACCACCCTAGTAATAAATGAATGCTATGATTCAATGGAAAATGGAAGAGTCATCAGAGGATGTGACAAATACAGTGAACTACAATGACCAAGTTGTTCATACGTACTAGTATTATTTACCATGAACAAGTTAGTATCGGAGTAACACAGCGAAATCATAGTAGAAAAAAAGGGAAGAAGAAAGAAAGGAGGAAGGTTGTAAATTTACGACCAAAGGATGTTGTCAAAGTCTAAGTTATAAGTAGGTTTGAGCAAATTTTGAGGACAAAATTTCTTTTAGGGGAGAAGAATTTGTAAAACCCGAACCCTAATTACTTTAAATAAGAGTAAGTAATGTGATGTCTTCTAGTGAGTTAAATAAAGCCATGGTTTAGGAGGGATAGAGGATGGAAGCAAGAAGAAATAAGCTCTTGTGTAGCTAAGTGTAAACCCCGAATTGTAAGTTTCCTAAACAAGCATGTTTAGCCAAAGGAATGATATATTAAATATCTAATAAGTGAAAATCCATGTTATTTATAGGAGTTCTTGAGAAAGGAAAGGAAAAACATGTTAAATAAGGAAACTCACTTATTGATTTGGCACGTGGCGGTTAATCCTTGAATTCGGGAGGCGGCAGGAAGATTAAAAAGGAAAAGAAACTTCGAAAGCTTGATTTTCGCAATCTACATGAGCAAATTTAGTGAAATCAGTGCTATTTGAAAGCTGGGAGAATCTAGTTTTCGAGATTGTTTTTCTGGAGAAAGATTGTAGAGGAAGAAGAATAAAAAGTGAGGAATTTGTAGAAGAGGCAGAATCACAAATGAATCAGGGCCCAAGGTGAAGATTGGAAGCTCTAGGACAAAATATAAGGAATATTTGGCTGGAATATTAAGGTAAGAAAGCTAACTCAATTCTAAACATGTTTGTAGAAGGAAGTTTCTTCAAAAGAGAGCTGGATTTTGAGTTATGAATTTTTGAATTTGTAATAGAGAAGCTGTGCATAAGCAGACAACTGCTTGGGAAGAACAAGCAAACAGCTCATATGGAGAATGAGGATCTCGCTTATGAAGTTAATCTCGTTAATTTTTTGTTGAGGATCTCGCTAATGAAGGAAATCTCGCTAATTTTGTGCTGAAGATCTCGCTAATGAAGGGAATCTCGCTAATTTTGTGATAAGGATCTCGCTCTAGAAGGAAATCTCACTAGAAATTGGGCTGAATCTCGCTGGAAAGGTGAGTATCGCTAGGATGAAGGATCTCGCTCATGAGGAGGATCTCGCTCATGAGGATCTCGCTTATGAGAAGAATGCACTCATGAATGAGTATCTCGCTAGTAAAGCTATCTTTGATGATGGAAGTTCCATTAGTAAATGAACTATTTGAGGTATTTTGCTAAGAATTCTAAGTAGTTAATCGGGAATTATGTCCTTTTAGGCCAAGAAGAGCTACGAGAAGCGTATAACCTATTAAGAGGCTAACGAGCTGTGAGTGACTATGTGATGCTTTAATGTTTTAATGATTTAAAAACTATGATTTCTTAGAAGATATTTCTCATGCTAAGTGTTCAAATGAAGTGCCAAACAACATATGTGTGAAGCTATTTCTCATGCTATGTAAAGAGTTTTCCACGAAAATTGACACGATTTAAATATGTTATCTTGTCCAAATACTTTCAACATGTTTTAATAACTCCATCTTCATGATGTTTACTAGTGTATGGGTTTTCCAAGTATGTTTTCTATGTCTAACGCATGCTAATGGTTTTTACCAGCTGGTTCAGTATGTTTTAAGCCAACTTATTTCACAAAGTATGAAGCATGTGTTAGGGTTAAAGCTAAGGTTGAATGACACTTGATGTACTATGTTTTAAATACCTAAGGTTGTCAAAGTACAAACGTTGGTATTTCTAAACATAATGAAAAGGGATGCTAAAGGTAGGGAAGGTATCCTAAAGAGTTTTTTATGCTATATTTGAAAACTATTCTTTTCATGCTCTTTGAGAACTTGATAGCTTAAGTGAGCCGGATATTGAAGGTAAGGAAGGTATCTTAATAAATGTACCGAATGTGTTGACGGTACATAGAAAACATCACGTGCACGTTGGTAATACGACGTTGAGGGATTGAGCAAAAGAGTTCTCCCCGACTAAGGTTGACATTGAAGGATTGAACAAAAGGGTTCTCCTCGGCTAAGGTTGACATCGAGGGATTGAGTAAAAGGGTTCTCCCCGACTAAGGTTGACGTTGAGGGATTGAGAAAAAGGGTTCTCCCTGACTAAGGTTGACATTGAGGGATTGAGCAAAAGGGTTCTCCCCGACTAAGGTTGATGTTAAGAGTCATTTGGAGAGTCTAGGTCTACAAGACAGGTCTTATCTAGTCTAAGGCATGTGGGAGATTTTACTGGGTGTGTATTATATGCCCTAGTTTCTTGTTTTTGTGTAATGTTGTACTAGTTTGACTTTTATGATGTACACCCCACTAGCTTTAGGAAAAGTAGGAGATTGTTGGGGTTGATGCCCTAAATCTCGTAGTCTTGTAGGTTGTAATTGTATTTGTACGAACAATTTATCTATCTAATAAAATAAGAGGTTTTTATTCGACATTTAGTTGCATTAACCAAAACACCAATAAACTAAGATCCAAGGTTATTTGCTGTAACTTAAACATGTATGTAGAGACATACATGTAGATCATGTTTAAGTGATAGCCTGTGTTGGGGTTTGTGTCCTAAAGTCTCATGTCCAGTAGTTTGTAAACAACTTTGTATGAACAGTTGTGATGTATAATATAAATGATATTTACTTCACTACTTTATTTTGCACATTTAAATTTTACCACAAACTAATAAACATAAAATCTCTGGTTATCTGTATGTGACTCAAGCATGTATGTGGTGACATACAAGTGGATCATGTCTTGAGTGATAACCAAAATGGTCTGTAGTAAATGGATATAGGAGGGAAACCTTATCCTAGTAACGCTACAGATGCGGCCCACTTTGTGGAATGGTCACAAATATTGTGACTTGTCACAGATGATCTGATCCTGATCATTCATGTAGGGGACATGCAAGCGGGGGCGTCCTATACAAAGAGTTTGTATAAGACCTGACCACGAAGTGTTAACGTCTCGTTATATAACATCGTTCATAACTGAGACTTCACTTCACTAGGATGGCCATAGGTAACATGACCTCAATCCTGAGTAAGTTGGGAACTTCTGCCATTGAAGGCGGTTCTTTGATTTGCATGGGTGTGAGTGGCCAGAACACCGACTTAAACCTACCATTTTGGGGATTCGTCTAATTTGGATCTGGGAACTCAGCTACACAAGATGGAATTCACTCCTTCCCCAAGTCAGAGGTAAGTAGATAGATAGCTCCCTTAAGGGCTGATTCCAGGGCTTGAACGATGTGGCGCCACGCACCTTCTCATGGCTTGAGAGATGTTCACAAATAGTAGGACTATGTTGTATTGTTCATTGGAGGGATCAATGGTACTTAAGGAGGAAGATGTAATTACAGGGGCAAAATGGTAAATTGGCCTACTGTAATTACGAGCATCTGTGAAGGGTCATCGTACTGATGATTGGTTATATCCAATGGACATATAAATACATCTATGACAAGAAGAGTTCAACTGTCTGTCTTTAGTGGAATGTCTAGCAGTTAACGGATGGAGGATATCGTGACTAAAGAGTTTAGTCAGGTATTCACGTAACGTTGGAGCTTCGAGCCATAGGTCCACAAGGTCCCCTTGGTAGCTTGGATACAAGTTGAGAGTCATTTTTTGGGTCAATTTGAAATGTTCAAATTGACAAGAGGGAGTTCGATTATTTATGATATAATTGAATGAGTTAATTAAATATGATATAATTAAATTTATGTATGAGATACATTAATTTGGAGGAAATTGGATATAAATATGATTTATATCTAGTAGAGGGAAAAATATTATAATTAATATTTGATATTAATTTATAAGTTATGAATGTGATAAGTTCATATTAATTGGATGGTTCTAAAAGGAAATAGGAAGGCGCCTCTTCGTTTAAAATTACGGACGAGTGCATTATAAATAGCAGATGGTATGTTGATCTCGGTATGCGCGGATATTGTGAAAAAGATAGTGTCATCGTTTAGAAAATCAGTGCTATACGATAGGACTGCACGATCACTTACATATACGATATTGCTAAGCGATCGCATACCGATTACACCGTCGCACTCTATTATCTAAACAATCATTTACCTTTTTCCTAAGCGGTCGTTTAGCTCCTGGTATTTACTAAACGATCGTATAGACGATCGCTTAGTTTTTCCTACGCGATCGTTTTGGACGATCGTTCACCCATTTCCTACACGATCGTGTAGACGATTGTTTACCTTTTCCTACATGATCGTATAGACGATCGTTTAATTTTACTACACGATCGTATACTTCACCTAAACGATCAAGCATCATGTCTATGCGATAGACGACTTCTTCTCCCACTTGCTTGATCGTTGTGTATGGTTTCTCTTCCTCCTTCCCTCTACCAAATCCGAACAAAGCCTACACTTTAGATTCTCACTCCAAGAATACTGAGAGCTCTAAGTGGTGTTGTCTTCTCTGATTCCTTCTGTCCGAGTGGTAACTGTTCGAGATAGACGGTTGGGCTTCAGACTTGCTGTGAAGAAGAAATCTTCATCTGGTATGATTTCTTAATCCTTTTTGCATCATGAAAGTATGTTTGAATGTATATGCAGTAATTCTGTCACAATGAATTGGAAAGATCCACTTTCGCTTGTAGGTACTCTTGAATAAGAGTTCCTTCAGTCTGAACGGTCTGTAGTAGATGGATAAGGTTGGGTATCTTATCCTAGTGACACTACAAATACAACCCGCTTTATAGTTGTTACAATTTTTGTAAAGTGCTACAAATGAATTGATCATGATCATTCATGTGGAAACATATGAGTGGAGGGTATTCTAAATAAAGAATTTGTATAAGACCGAACCAAAAAATGAATAGTCTCTCTATATAACATCATTGCTAAAAGAGACTTATATTTCACCAGGATGACCAAAGGTGACTTGACCTGAATCCTTAGTGAGTTGTGAACTCCTGCCTGTAAAGACGGTCCTTTAATTTGCATTGGTAAGAGTGGCCAGTTTCACCGACTCAATATGCCTACCATTTTGGGGATTCATCTAATTAAGGAGCTGGGGACGCATCTACACAAGAAGGAATTCACTCATTCCTTAATGTTAGGGTAAGTAGAGAAATTGGTCTATTAAGGACTGATTTTTGGGGCTTGAACAATATGGCACCACATCCTCTCCTAGCTTGAGAATGGTTTGATTGTAGTTGAACTATAATTAATTATTCATTAGAGAGATTAGTGATACTTAAAGAGTTAGATGTAACTATAAGGGCAAAACGGAAATTTTGGCCTTACTGTATTTATGAGAAATTTGTGAAGGGTCAACATACTATTGATTGGTAATATCTAATGCACACAAAATTATATCTGTAGTACGAATAGTGGAATTGTTGATCTTTAGTGGAGTGAACGGTAGTTAATGAAAGTTGATTAATATAATTAAAGAGTTTAATTAATTAATCAAGTATCATTGGAATTTCAATCTATAGGTCCATAAGGTCTTCTTGTTAGCTCAATAAGGATTAATGAAAATCAAAATTAATTTTGGATTAATTTGAATTGTTCAAATTAATTGAAGGGAATTAATTATATAATATATAGTTAGTATAATGTATGTGATACATTATAATATAAAACTTATTATATGAGATATAATTAATATAATATATATGATACATTATAATATTAAAAAAAATTATTTGAGAGAAAATAAATATTTGAATATGATTCAAATATTAACTATATGAATGTGATTCATATTTAAAAGTATAGGTTATATGTTATATTAGATATAACTTAGGGTTAATATATGATAAATATATATTAAATTAGTTATTATATATATATATATATTAAATTAAATTAAAAGTAAGTTTTAATTAATCCTAGGGTTTGGCAACCGGGTTGGGGTAGTGCAGGGGGCGTCCCCCGTCCCCGGCCCTGTGGGGGAAATTCTCCCCCATCCTCGTCCCCGTCCCCGCAATTTGAAGGCGGAGACGGGGGCGGGGATTCCCCATTTTTTAATTAAAATTTTATTTTATTTAAAATTTGATTAGTCCACAAAAAATCCATTAAATAAGTATATCGAATTCCTCATTTCTTAATTCAAGTGATTTTATTTAAAATTTGACTAGTCCACAAAAAATAAACAAAAAATAATAGACTAATCTATGAAATAAACACAATTGACAATTTAAAGCTAACAAATCCATTAAATAAGTTTACAACTTAAAATTCAATAAAGTTTGAATAAGCAAGTCAAGTAAGGCAAACGTCTTATACATTCAAATAAGTTTACAACTTAAAATTCAATAAAGCTCGTCTTTCTTTCTTCAATGATGACTTCACATTCAAATCTTTCTCCTTTCTTGGCATTATCCCAGGAGTATTATTCATTCCTGCATTTAAAATGTAATTAATAAATAATGTCACAAAAAAAAAAAGCTAGACCACAAAATAATGTTAATCCTTCAGCATACCTTAGTCACAACACCATCTTCATCAGAATCGTCTGCATCTTCTAAAACAGTTGCTAAATGTTTAACCATTTGTTTTTCCATGCTAGTACCTTATATTGTCAAATATTTGTAATAAAAGAAAATATTTATTAATTTATTAAATGCTAAAAAGAAGTAAAACAAAATAAACAAACTAACCTGTCAAAACTTCAATTGCAATCCAATTTTGAGCGTACATCAAAGCCTCTATCGTCTTCGGATAAAGTTTATTACGACGTGGGCTTATAATCCTACCACAGGTACTAAAAGCAGACTCTGATGTAACACTATATAACGGGATGGCTAATATGTCTCTTGCAATTTCTTGTAAAATTGGATACTTAACACCATTCAATTTTCACCAACTCAAAATGTCAAAATCAGATGTTCGAGGTAAGACAAATTCATCCAAATATGTTTCAAACTATTGCTTCTTATTCATTTTATTGGAATTTGATATAAACAAGTCATAATCATTAAAATCATCAAATTATATATTCTGTGAGGTTCCATCTAAATTTTTAGAGTGATAATCATCACCTTCATCTTCATGCTTCTGATATTCCGTTTCCAAATCTGAACAAATTTTCTTAATCCTTTCCACTTCAAGAAAAAAACTATCTCCATAAATGCTAGGGAAGTAAAACTCAATCAACTTCAATTTGTAACGTGGATTGAATTTTCTTCCAATACTTATCAAACTTTGAAATCATATTTGAAGTCGTGTCTCTTATCTCTTGAATGCCAGAATTCGTCCAATCAGATATAGCCAACTTCAATTTACAAATTTTTGGAAAAAAAAAAAAAGATTAGCAGTAGGATATTTAGATCCAGAAAATATTTTAGTCGACTGATGAAATATTTCAGTTTCTCACATATCTCTTTTGCTAATACCCAATCTTGATCCAAAGACAAACACTTGTACTTTGGCTCTCGTTGTTTTAATTGATAAAAAACAGTCTTGTACTTTAATGCAGTGGCTAATATAAAATATTAGAATTCCACCTAGTACAACAATCAAGACTCAACATCTGACCATCATAAACATTCAACTGTCGAGTAGTTTCCTCAAACTTCTCATTCTTTTTTCGTGTATCCATAAAAAAAGACACACTACTACGTACTCTTTCGATCCCATCTCCTATCACTACCAACCCATCTTTCACAATTAAGTTCAGAATATGAGCACAACACCACATATGAAATAAAATCCCATCCAATATTAAGTTTCCACACAAACTATCAACAAGCATATTAACCATGGAGTCATTCATACTACAATTATCTACAATTACAGATGACAATTTTCGACCAATACTCTAGTTTAACAAACATTCCATTATTTCTTCATGAAACATCTCAGAAGTGTGTGGAGAAGGGACATATATAAATCTGATTATTTTGTTTTGCAAAACCCAACTATCATCAACAAAATGTGCAGTGACAACCATATAACCTTTTGTTTGGTGGTTGGAAGTCCACATGTCCATTGTAAGAACAATTTTCCCTTTGATCTCATTCAACAATGTCATGGTTTTCAATTTTTCAGTCTCATAAATTTTCAAAATCTCCTTCTTTATTGTGTTTCTTGACATCATCTTAAACAATGGTCGGATGATATTACAAAATTCCCTAAAACCTTTATGCTCAACTATTGAGAAAGGATATTCATGTTTTATTATCATCCTAGCTAATGCTTTTTTTGCAGCTTCTTGATCAAAGTTATATGAACTCAATGTATTATTCTTCTATCTGTTAGGATTCAATAGGGATTGTGGTATGTCCTTTCATCCTTTATATGAGCATATATTAATATGGTCATGGAAATGTTTGGTTCCATTTTTACTTTCACTCCCTAATTTTCGTTTGTAATAATTACAAATAACCTTGTATACTCCATCTATTTTTTGTTTCTTAAAATGGTTCCAAACAACCGATGTCAATCTCCTCTTTAAAGATCCCTTCTCAATATTCTCACCAAGAATGATACAATTATCAACATTCAAATTATCATCATTGGAAGATTAAATTTAGGGTTGAATTTGGGGTTGGATCTGAGATTGGACTTGGAATTAGACTTGAAGAATCTTTATTTGTAGAAGGTGATGAAGACATTATTTTCAACCTACCAAAGATTTAATTTAAAAACCCTCCTTAGACTTGGACTTAAATTTCAAAGCATTGAAACATATTCAAAGCATTCAATCGCAAAATTCAAAGCATTCAAACAATTTCTTAGAATTATGGAATGTGATAAAATATAGAAGAAGAAAAGAGAATAACAACGCATAGTTACCCTAGCACAGGGAGAAAAACCACGATATAGAGATCTTTCTTATTAGTTAATTTGATACGCTAAATACACAAGGACACAACGTATAAATAGACAGTAGGAAACCCTAGAGGCCTACACAATTACATAAATGCCCCTAGGTTAATAACCCTATTTTCAACACTCCCCCTCAAGTTGGGACATAGATATCAACAAGGCCTAACTTACTTATACAATAGTCAAACCTCTGTCTTAGTAACCCCTTTGTAAGCACATCTGCAACTTGCTGATTTGAAGGAATATAAGGCATGCATATGTTTCCACTGTCCAGTCTCTCCTTAATGAAATGTCTGTCAATCTCTACGTGTTTAGTTCTGTCATGTTGAACTAGGTTATTTGCAATACTGATGGCAGTTTTGTTGTCACAAAAAAATTTCATCGGAAGCTCATTATCTTGTTGGAGATCAGATAACACTTTCTTCAACCAGATTTATTCACATATCCCCAGACTCATGGCCCTTGGAGATTGTTTCAACCCATATAGCGACTTTCTTAGTCTGCACACCCTGTTTTTGAACTGACTCTCAAATCTAGGAGGAGCACTCATATAGATTTCCTCTTCAAGCTCCCCATTCAGAAGCGCATTTCTAACATCAAATTGGTGTAGGGGCCAATCCTTATTTACGACAACTAACAACAACACTCGGATAGTGTTTAGTTTGGCCACGGGAGACAAGGTTTTAGAGTAATCTACTCCATAGGTCTGAGTAAAGCCTCTTGCAATAAGCCTAGCCTTGTATCGGTCAATCGTCCCATCTGACTTGTATTTTATAGTAAACACCAATTTGCATCCAACTGTCTTGTGCCCTTCAGGTAGAACCACCTGTTCCCAAGTTCCATTCTTCTCGAGAGCTCTCATTTCTTCCATAACAGCAGACCGCCATTCTGGTTTTTCCATCGCAACACTTATATCATTTGGAACCATCACAGTGTCCAGACTGGTAGTGAAAGCTTTGAACTCAGGTGCCAGATTGCTATACGTCATGTAACTATGCATAGGATAGTTAGTACATGAATGAGTGCCTTTCTTCAGAGCTATAGGAGGATCGAGCAAGGCATCACGATCCTTCAACTTTCTAGGCTTCTC
Source organism: Benincasa hispida (assembly GCF_027475165.1). NCBI lineage: Eukaryota > Viridiplantae > Streptophyta > Magnoliopsida > Cucurbitales > Cucurbitaceae > Benincasa > Benincasa hispida. The sequence goes on along the minus strand of NC_143479.1, from coordinate 24,989,616 downwards.
ACCATGATTGGCTATCTGTGTATCAGGAATTTTAGTAGTATCTTCCACATCATCATTAACTAGAATCATTTCCTTCTCAGTTGTCTCCTCTTCTGCTATACTTTCAGTATTACCACTTCCTTCGCCCTTATCCTGCTTGCATTTGTCAGTCTCCATAGCACATCAACATCGTTAGTTTCAGGAATATACGTACCTGGATTTAATGGCGGGTCTGACTCATGTACTAGAACCGGCGGTTCCGGTTAGACAGGTGACATTGCTTCCTTCCTAAGATTCTTCCTATAGTAAGTTTTCCAAGGAACTTGATTGGTAGGAAGGACCAGGTCGTCATGCTCAGGACTAGGCTCAGACAAAATATGAATATTAGCTAACTCTAAGGGAATAGCATAAGAGGACCAGTTAGTCTCTTCACTCATGTTCTCCCCCTAAATATGACTAACAAGAAAGAACGGCTGATCCTCGAGGAAGGTGACGTCCATGGAGACATAATATTTACAAGATGACGGATGATAGCACTTATACCCATGTTGATGAAGTGGATATCCAACAAAGACACACTTCTGAGCATGAGGAGTAAATTTTGAGCGGTTTGGACCATGAGAATGAACAAAGGCAACGCAACCAAAGACCCGAAGGGGAACATCGGAGATTAACCAAGTGGTTAGAACGGACTCTTTAAACAGATCCAAGGGAGTATGAAGGTTAAGAACACGAGAGAGTATCCGATTAATGAAATGGGCGGCGGTAAGAACGACATCCCCCCACAGATATGATAGAAGAGTGGCAGATAACATAAGAGACCGGGCTACTTCCATTAGATGACGATTTTTCCGCTCGGCTACTCCATTCTATTGCAGAGTATAAGCAAACGAGCTTTGGTGGACAATTCCCTTAGAGATGAGAAAATCCCTGAAGGAGGTGTTGAAGAATTCTCGCACTCCGTAAAATTCCAATCTTCGCATTGAACTGAGTCTCGATAGTTATATAAAATTGTTGGAAAATAGATCACACCTACTATTTTTCAGTGAAGAGGAAGACCCAAGTAAGGCAAGTGTGGTTGTCTATAAACGCGACAAACCAACGTTTACCAATGGAAGTGGTAACAGGTGAAGGACCCCAAACATCACTATGAATAAGAGTAAAAGGACTTGAGGGTTTATAAGGTTGAGACTGAAAAGGAACACGACTTTGCTTGGCACGAATACACACATCACAATTTAAAGAGGAAGTATTAACATTGCGAAATAAACGAAGAAACAAATACTTCATATATTGAAAATTTGGATGTCCTAAATGGAAATGCCACAACATAAAGTCATTTTTAGAAACATAAAAATTTAATGACATAAACCTAGTTCGATGATCATCTCTAGAGGAAGCATCTTCAGAAAGGAAATAGAGTCCCCTATCGTGCCGAGCAGTGTCAATCGTCATCCCCGATTTCAAATCCTAAAACAAAACGAAGTTGGGTGAGAAAATTGCCTTAAACTCCAGATCCCTTGTAATTTTACTGACAGACAACAGATTATAAGAGATTTTAGGCACATGAAAAGTATCACGCAAAACTAAACCGTCGAACGGGGAGATATGGCCTTTCCTTGTAATAGGGGCAAAGAACCCATCTGCAATTCAAATACGCTCATTTCCAGCTCTCGGGTTGTAAGAAATAAACAGATCTGAAGAACTGGTAAGTTGATCTGTGACCCCTGAGTCCACAATCCAAGGTTTTTTACCATTTATACTAACAAGGCCAAATGAAGAAAAATTTCCTGATTGTGCAATAGCACTCACCCCAACCGTACTCAAACTGTTTTTACTGTCAACAGAAGACTGCTTCTGAGTATGTTCATCTGCTGAGTCACTCACTAGGGCACGACCAGTATTAAATTTGTCATGAGACTATCGTCGCCTGCTATTTGAAGGTCTCCCGTGCAATTTCCAATACTGGTCCTTTGTGTGCCAGGGCTTCTTATAGTGCTCACACACATGAGGGGGTTTTTATCGCCATCAGCACTGGACAACTTTGCAATGAAGGCAGCTGCATCAGTTGTAGTAATAGGATTATTCATGGCGCATGACTAATCCTCTTCCAGCCGTATTTCGAAGTAAACTTCTCTAAGAGAAAGTGTAGGACATTGGCTCAATATTAGATACGAACACCAACGAATTTAGGATTTAATCTAGCCAAAAAAAACATACACACGATCTGCTTCTTCAATTTTCAAGTATTGAGCCCCATCTTGCGCGCAGTTCTAGACAATCTCTTGATGCAGGTCCATTTCTTGCCAAAGCATTGATAATTTGTTAAAATAGAATGTAACATTCATGGACCCTTGTTTGCATTCATGGACCTGCTTGTGAAGCGTATGTAGTCGAGAGGTATTCTATCTCTTTGAGTACAAATCCCGTGCAGCCTCCCAGATATCCTTGCCAGTTACAGCATATAATAATGGTCTTCCTATTTGAGGTTCCATACTATTCACGAGGACTAAGTGTAACAATGAATCTTCCCCTTTCCAGATCCGTTCTTAAGGATCATCTGGTATCGGCTTCAGAATCTCCCTCATCAAGTACCCAAATTTTTTACGTCCTTCCAAGGCTATTTGATCAATTGGGACCAGGAGAAATAATTCTAGCCATTTAATTTTTCTCCTACGAGAAATCTTGCAGAGTTACCCATCGAGCCAAATAAATAAGAAGCATTTGGCAAAATAGAGAAGGAATTTACCAGATTCTCTTAATAGACTGGTTGAACCGGTTGGGGATTTGCGCTGAAAATCGTATCCAAGTCTGAAATCTTTTGTTGGAGATAAGCCAACTATTGTCTAACTTCATCTGGACATTGGGTCGAGCCACAAGTGGCTGGAAAAGGAGTAGCCACCGACGGCTGGAAAGATGTTGTTGGCTGCTATAGGTGGTCCTCGTATCTGCTCGATGCACGAGGTGGCACCAACTAGTTCGAGCGGTTGGATGGCTCGATCAGATTCTGGTTTGACCGGCTGGAATACTCAAGCGAAGTGCTAGGCGTGGCTCCACGGAGATCGATCTGACCTAGCGCGGAGGATGTGAACGGCGGTAACCCACGACTGGACTCGATCAGATTCATCTCTGTCCGATCGTCGAAGGCAGCGCCGCTCTGGTTTCGGTCTCCGATTGTGGCTTTTGTCTGGCGCGACAACTTCCATCAACTTCGGCTCTCCATTGACGGCTGGCCTCGACTCTCCATTGACTGCAGCTGGACGACAGAAATCAGCTTCGGTAGAGCTGCTTGAAAACATTCCTTCATGGTCGCTTGAATGACTGTCTTCATGTCAAAACTCAAAGTTCCATCGGCTGAAGATGACTATGGTTGGTTCTCTTCCATAATTGCTAGGGTTTCGTCGCCTAGCTCTGATACCATGATAAAATATAGAAGAAGAAAAGAGAATAACAACGCACAGTTCATGGAAACCCTAGTACAAGGAGAAAAACCACGATATAGAGATCTTTCTTATTAGTTAATCTGATACACTGAATACACAGGGACACAACGTATAAATAGACAGTAGGAAACCCTAGGGGCCTACACAATTACATAAATGCCCCTAGGTTAATAACCCTATTTTCAACAGAATGTCTTAGAATTAAAATTCAAACGCCAAAAGCATTCAATTAGAATTATGGAGATACTTTTCAAACATATTAAACCCCAAAATTCAAAGCATTAAAACATATCTTTCAAACATATTCAAGCCTAAATATCAAAGCATTCAAACATACACAAACATACTTGAAAATGGGAAAGGAAATTTTTACCGGCTTGAACGGCAACAGATCTCAGACAGCAGTGACTTGAAGCCTTGAATGGATAGATCTCGCCTCCCAGAACAACACAAAGTTTTCTTCACTTCAAATGAAAAACAAAACAAAATAATTAAAATATATACTTCTATTTTTCAAATGGACAGTCTTGAAAGCAGACTCATGTATTACCTTGAACGGACAGTCTTGTTAGGTATTACTAATTACGTCTAGTTTTTAAGGTTTTCCAAAGCGAACTCAAATGGCTCACGCAACACCCAGACACGGCCAGTCGACAGTCGCCTTCAGTCTTCACCCAAACGGTGGCTTCCTTCATGCAACACCCAGACGCTCGGTCTTCCTTCACGCTTACCTAGATGGCCAGACACAACAACTAAACGACTGGCCAGACCCTTCAGAGTTCGGCATCAGTTAGTAGCTTCGCCTTTCACCCAAATGGCCAGACGCGCAACACTTAGACGCTCGGCTCACAAACTCATAGACGCACGGCAAAGACGCGCAACACCCAGACATTCGGCTCATGAACACCCAGACGCTCGGCTCATGAACTCACAAATGCACGACAAGCAGACGACACGCTAGTCGGTACTCGTACTCAGTAAGTAAGGAGAGTAGGTGCTGACGATTGGCAGTAGGGCACTTCTGAGTGACTTCGGTCTTCGGTAGACATAGAATAGAAAGGAAGGTGGAGACTCTGGATAAGGAACTTTTTGGTGCAAGCAATAGTGAGCTTTTTAATTTAGGGCTGAACAATGAGTGTTTAGTTTAGGGCTTTTTTTAGTTTTTAAGTTTGGGGCATTAGGCTGAACAATAAAGAGTAAACATATATATCAATCAATTCTTTTATATATTATAAATATATTTTTTTAAAAATATAAATATAATAATCGGGATTGGAGTCAGGGTTGGGGATGGGGCGGGGATACTGTCCCCCGACGGGACCATGAATATCTTTCCAATTTGACCCCATCCCCAGTTAAACTAGGGAATTCGGGTCGGGGCTGCAGGGACCCGCCCCCGCGAGGTTTTTTGCCAACCCTAATTAATACGGTTATTAGGGAGGGAGTGATATGATACCTCCCTCCCTCATTTAACGTGGGTGATAGAAGGCAGAGTCTTCTTTTGGGAAGGAGGCAGAGTCTTCTTTCTTAAGTTTCAATCGATCTCTGAAGAATAAAAACTCTATGTATAATTGCTTTCTCAACAAAAACTTCCCCTCTCCCTACCAAAATTAATCGTACTGAAGCCCACACCACTCAACGATTCTCTACCTTGAGAATATTGAGGATTTGTTTGTGGTGGTGTCCGGAATTTAGAATTCCTTTTGTTGTGTTCATGTGTTCAAGAGAAGAGGAAGAGTTCGAATCATTTCAAGTAGTACATTGGAAGGGATTCACGAAGGTTATTGGTCTTCAAGGGTAAGTTCTTTAATCCCTTCTTCCTCTCTAAATTATTATGTAAGCGTGCTTAATTAGAATGTTGTATCTCTCTTTCCGTCCTCTGAATTAATAATGTTCTATAAGATAAAAAATTGGGACACGTTCTTTTCGCTGTAGGTATTCATTTACTCCTTCACTTACGAGCCCTCTTATGTAGATGTGATATCAATTCATTCATGTCTCTCTCTTAACTCAGGGTGTGACGATATACATGTTCATCCATAATCGTAATGAATGGTGGGATCCACCTCCTCACTACTACAAAAATAGTGTCGTTTGATGTTTTTTCAATGTCAAGTGTCACTATTTTTTACCTTTTTAAAAACGTCAAGAGATCCAATATCAAGAATGTAGATGTTCTCAACTAGGAAAAAACGTCAAGAACAATAACACTTAACATGTTTGAAATGTCAAGAATATTGGCGTTCTTGATAAATAAAAAACGTTAAGAACAATTTTACTTGATATGTAAAATGTCAAGATCTAATTTACTTGATACTACAAAAATGTCAAGAATATAGATGTCCTTAACAAGAATAAAGTGTCAAATGCAAAACTTCTTGACAGTTTCCACTTGTCAAATATATCTATACCTTGACACGTTTAACATGTCAAGTATGTTTGTGATTTTTTTAAAAAAAAATTAATATGGATGTTCACCTACAAATTGTTCTTGTATTCTTTTCCAACGGTCACATATGATATATTGACAAACAAACACATTTTCAATCTTATGGACCAAAATTTCCTCCCATACTTTTGACAAGATATCACATTTTTTCAACATTGTCATTATGAAACTTTACAATTCCATAAAGGATTTTCTAAGCTAATTAGAAGAATATGGACAAGGCCACATAAACACTTCCAAAAAGAATATAAGGAACATAATGCCAACAGTCAGCACAATACGAACAATTTCAAAAATTGCATTTCCAAACTTCTATCACAACTACCCATTCGCCCCATATTAACAAAACAATCTCTCCATAACAACTATCAAAACCATTTTTGTAATCATCTTCATATGAACACATGAAACAATTAACCATCTTTCCAAAACTACAATTAATCACCCCCCTCCCCACACACGCACATGAACAATTCCAAAAAATATTTCACCTATATCAACATGAAGTAAATGCAAAAAGTTAGTCAGAACAAGCATTTTCTTCAAAATGACCAAATTGTGCAAGCACTTACTATCACACGTAGCAACCCAAAAATTCAGCCAACTCAACTCACACCTCGTCTAACTCGTTTGTGAGTACGAGTTCCTTGTATCAATCTATAAACATAAAGGCCAAGTATTATAATGAATTCTACTTTTCCCTACGCTATTTGAAATGTCGAAATAGTTTGATAACATACCAAATTTGAGATGGCAATGTTTCTTTTGGTCACAATATCCCTCATATACCTCATGACGTAGTATCCACATTCAGTGCTCCCAACTTGTAAAGGGTACTACAGTAAAAAAAACCAATAAATAATAATGAAGTAATCCTACGCACTAGATATCTACATAATATAATGAATAAGTAGTAACATTTATACTTGCCTTTACTATCCTCCATAAAGTTTGCTTACGACATTTTTAAATATTATTTTGAGATTCAAAGATTGCTATTGCACTATTTGCAAAGAAATAACCACAATTCTAAAATAAAGTACACTTTAAAACAAACACTACAAATGAAAAAGGTTAACTTACGTGTCTTATATCCACTCGTGATGATATCTTTATTGAGTCAAGGTAGTACACATTATCATTGTATGCATTTATAGCAAGTAGTCCCAATGACAACTAATTAATAAAATATAGTTAGAATTTTTATTGTTAATGCAAGTTTTAAGTAAAATGATGAGTGCAAGTACCCATAGAATAAGTAACTCCTCCCGGATTAAAAAGAGCAAGAACTATTTAGTTTTGCTTCTGAGACCATTAGTCTACTACACAGATTTTGGGTTCTAACTTCTTGAGAGATGTGTTCAAAAGAAATGAGAGATGTATCTACAAAAATGTATTGTGAACTTTCCTTTGAATCAACAAAGGATTATTTCACCATTTCACCATTACAATTTTAGAAATCCTTTTGCTAAAATTGTTCAACTTTGATAAACGGTAACAACAACATTTAGTAGAAAATTTCATTCAATCAAGTTCCAACTCTCCCTTCTAACTAAACTAAATTTTTCTTAATATCATTCTCACACTTTCAATTAGCAAAACAGAAAATTGAGCATGAAGCACCAAGTACTTCAAGAAGAAGCAAAAAAAGATCAATGAGAATGTGAGCACCATAATATGACATACCTCAGTGGTCTTTATAGCAAATATGTGCGTGAACTCAGTAAAAACTTTGTTTACAACAAGACATTGGAACTCACCTAGATCAAAGTGAGAACGCAGTAGGATTATCCACAACAAAAAAGGTGACCTTCCAAAGCATATAATTCTGAATTACAAAAATATACATATTCTGAATTATAGAAATATTGAACTTTAAAACGCATCATTCAACTCTAATCACATTGGTAAGACCTATATCAGAGTCAAAACGAAGAATTATTTGATAACCAGGAATATTATTCAATCATATGATTTATCAAGGGAACAAAATGGTTACGTTTCAAAACTATACCAACCTTCAGAATTTTTGCTAGAAAATGGCTTACCATCTAAAGATAGACAAGGAGCAAGAGTGATAAAGAACTGTCTCCCATTTGTATCAGGACCAACATTTGCCATTGATAGAATACAAGCTCCAGTATGCTTCAATTTTGGTTTTATTTCATCATCAAACTTCTTGCCGAAACACATCAACATGTCAGAAAAAAAACCCCAATTACTAAATACATCGCAATGAATATTCAAGGACCGCATAATTCAATTAAAGTATTAAACCATACGAAGGTATGAAGATAACCACGTGATAAAATGAATAACAATTTCTTAAACTTGAATTGTTGATAGAAAATGAGCACATACCCATATATAGATTCCCCGCCCCGTCTAGTTCCTATGGGATCTCCACCTAGCGTGCACTTCAAATTCCTACACGGAATGACAAAATTCCCATGGAGTAAAAGACTACATCAACAACAGAAGATTTTATGAGTTCAAGTAATTTCCCTCTAAGTCGCAGTATTGCACAAGAGAAAATTTGAATTCTACAAACAAGCAACTAGAAAGAGTAAAGCTGAATTCAAACTTAACGGGGGAAGAAGTCAAATGAAACAAACAAAGAAGACGAAGGATCGAAGAAGGAAGGGAAAAAGTACCTCGACGGTGAAAGAACCCATGGAACTCTCCAGAGTTACCTCCGGTGGCCCTCCTTCAGCGCTTGCCGACATTGCCTCTTCCCGATGTCAAATTCAGTTTCGGCTTCAGAAATTGTCTGAAACTACACGTTTTAACTTTTTACCTTACAAAATTATTCTATTTTTTGAAAACTCGTAAAAAAAAAAAAATTTAGTTACAATATCTTCTTCCAACTTATCAATTGTTTGGATTTTCTCGATACATCTTGCCAAATTATACATTGAGATTAAGTGCATCTCAGTGTTAATCTCAGGATATAATTAATACCAAAATTCATATATTTGAGTTTTTTGGGTCGGATTAACATTGAGATTCTATATGTATCTCTAATCTTACCCAATTTTTTGCAAAATTTGATCATTTCTAAAATTTAAAAATGTTGAATCAATTTGAAAATCTATTTGGATTATTGGAAAATCTATTTAAAATTTTGGAAATTCATATAATTGTGAAAACATAAATTATGGTGATTCGAAAAATTACATAATAATTTGATATAATATTTAGTAAACATAATTTTGGAGAAAATTTGAAAATAATATAAGATTTGGTATGAGATTTTGGAAGTTTAGATGAAAAAAATGAGCAAATGTTGGTGTGTAATATGTACCGAAAAATTCCAAAATAATGGATAAGTTAGAAAAAAATGATTTTTAACTAATTCACGAGTTCTTAAAAAGTATAATAGTTTTATAAGATGAAAACCTTATCTTGCTATTGACTTAAAGAGAAATCATGATTTGGGGATTTAGGGATTTGGTTGGACTTGAGCGTTGCTAAAGGTCGTCGGAGTTGTTAATGTCAAATGCTGCTAATGCAGAACAGGTTTACACGATTGAAAGGGGAAGGAAGCGGGGAAAGAGATGAAGGTGTGGGGTGAATGGTAGACATGAGAGTGTGTGAGCAAAACCACTGAAAACACGATAAAAGGGGAGGAAAAAAAGATATTGATTTGGGTTAGCGTTAGGGTTTTCTTTTTAAATCCTTCATATAGTTTCCTTTTAATTATCTTGACGTTTAAATCATGACAAGTAAATCAAGGTTGTGTTAAAGTGAAAAAAATCCGAAAATTTTCATTCACCTCTGCTTTTTTTCCATTTTTCTTGACATTTTTCATAAAAATTGCATGTTATTTGACATTTGTTTTTTTCATAAAAATGTCAAATAAATAGATGTACAAGCATCAAGAAAAATAGTTTTTCTAGTAGTGCTTCGTCTGTAATCAAATCTTACAAATTGATTGAGGTTGGGATGGTGCTCAATCTGATTTTGTTTGAAGGTGAAATGGGACCCATTACCGTTTTAAAAATAATTTGGTACGACTTTCCATGTTAGCAGTTCTTGGTTTACGGTGAGTTTGATAGGTAACAGTGATAGTTGGAATAGAATTTTATCGTTCACCTATTTAATATGCTTATCGATCTACCATTGTAGTTCATCGAAAATAATAACAAAAAAAAATGTTTTACCCTCACACGTCAACAGTTATCGATTTACAGTTAAGTTTGATCAATAATGGTGATCGTTGGAATGATATTTTATCGTTGGCCTGTTTTAATCAGCTTACCAATATACCGTTGCATTTTGTCGATAACAATGACAATAAAAAAAATGTTTTACGCTTAGACATTATCAGTTATCAAATTTTCGGCTGTATATTTTATTGTTGCATTCCGTCGATAATGATAACAATGAAAAATATTAAGGACATTTTGAGTCTTTTTAGTCGTCTCTTACATTGCATGCATTTGTTAGTGTCAGTTCTTTAACCCACCCTACTTAGAGTTACTCGATATGATCACCAATGTATGTTTGAGGTTCTTCTTCTAGACCTTCATGCCACTTAATCCTTTGTTGGCACGTCTCTTCCTCCCTACTTCCTCCACTTTCACCATTCTGGTGTGGATGGCAGTTCATGGAGGCAAGGGAGGCCTTATAAAGGGGATGGCTTGTTCACATTGGGTTGTGAACCAACCAGTTGAATCGTCATTATTGGAGTAGTAAGTGTTGGGTTTTATGCCCTAAAACTCGTAGATAATAAGTGTTATTAATTGACCATCATCAATAAAGAGTTGTAGATGTTAATTCAATAAATATTATTGTGTTGTTTTCTATTTTGTCTTAATAACCCTAAATCCAATAAACTAACATCCAAGGTTGCCTTATGAGTCTTAAACTGTATGTAGAGACATAAAAGAACCAATGTTCAAGATACAGCCTAAATGGTCTACAATATAGGGATAAAGCTGAGTAATTTATCCTTGTAACATTATGGATATGATCCACTTTGTATTTGATACAAACGCAATGATCCGACGCGTTCGTGGAGGTGACATGTGAGTGAGAATATCCTATGCAATGAGTTTGCATAAGACCGAATCGTGAAATAGTAACCACTAGATGTAACACGTTGATTAGTTAGGTTTCTATTTCACTAGGATAACTTAGGCACCTTAGTCTTAATCCTAAGTATATTATAAAATCCTATTCACGATGGATTGTTTCTTGATTTGTACGGGTGAGAATGACCAGTCCTCCGACTCAATAAGCCTACCATTTTGGGGACAAGACCAAGTAGAGAGCTGGGAACATAATAATACAAGACAAAATTCATTCATTCCCGTCTTCAGGGTAAGTAGATGAGTGTTCCCTTAAGTAGTGTCTCTGGGACTTAAACAAAGGGCCTTATACTCTCTTATTGGCCGAGAGGGTTTCTATTTATTGCTTGGACCATAAACAGGTTGTTCATTAGAGGAGCATTGGTACTTAAGAAATCAAAGGTAACCCAAGGGTAAAATGATAATTTGATCCAGTTGAAGTTATGAACACTCGTGAAGGACTAACTTGCTATTATTGGTCTATATCCATGGACACGAAAATATATCTATATTGAAAAGAGTGCAACTGTGGGCCTTTAGTGGAGTGTACCTATAGTTAGCGAATATTGATTAACTTGGTTAATTAGTTTAGCCAATCAATCTCATATCGTTGGAGCTTCTGAACTACAGGTTCACGAGTCCCCTTTTTAGCTTACTAAAGGATATTAAATAGGAAAGATTTGAATTGTTCAAATCAATTTGAGGAAATTGTATATTAATATGAATAATGTATAATTGATTATGGATGTGATCTATAATTCAAATTAAGTTGGAAAGGAATGTTTCAATGAGACTCCAACAATTAGTTTAAATGAATTAGATTTACAAAGAATTAATTAATAAATAGAGAGATGTTGCACATGGGCATATGATGTTTATGATAATTAAATATATATACGTTAAATTAGATTTAATGTACAAATAGTTATTTAATTACTGTGCTAATTAATTAAATAAGTGTTATTTAGTTAATTGTGCACAAGGAAAAATTGGAAAAGACTTGGAGAAGGGGGTTGACCCTTCTCTATAGGGGTGACCATCCAAACTACAAAATTCGAATAGTTTCTAAAAACCGAATCGAAAAATGTAGTTCGGTTACCTATGGTTATTTAGGTGAGATGCAAGTCTCTAGTATCAACGACGCTATATACAGAGTCTAGTCATCTCGTGGTCCAAGTCTTATACAAACTCTTTGTATAGGACACCCCTGCTCCACGTCTCCATATGAATGGTCAAGATCAACCATCTATAGTAGTTTACAACACTTGCAAACCTCTACAAAGTGGGTTGTATCCGTAGTGTCACCAAGATCAGGTATCCCACTTTAATCTTTATACTACAGACCGATTTAGGTTATCACTTAAGGCAGGATCCACTTGTATATCACATATACATGCTTAACTTCACATAAGATAACTAAGGAGCTTTATTTATTGGATATGAATAAATGTTAGAATTAAATAACACTTATTTTATTCATTTAACAATGTGTATCTTTACAAAACAACGAGACTCCGGGAGAATTAGGACACCAATCCCAACAATCTCCCACTTGTCCTAATGACTTAGGAGACTAATGTAAAATACAATATAAAATGTACAATGTACAATAAACTAGGGCATACCCCAGTATCATCTCCCACTTGCCCTAGACAAGATGCCACATGTCCTGCAGACCTAGACTCTCCAGATGACTCTCGAACACTTTAGCCGTGAAGGCCTTTGTAGAGGGATCAGCAACGTTGTGCTCTGATAAGATCTGCTCGACTATCATATCACCGCGACGCACAATCTCCCTGATCAGATGATATTTTCGTTCTATGTGCTTACCTCGATGATGACTCTAAGGCTCTTTCGAATTTGCCATAGCCCTGCTGTTATCACAATAAAGAGTGATAGGCAAATCCATATTTGGAACAACTTCCAAATCTATAAGGAACTTCCTTAGCCAAACAACCTCTTTAGCTGTTTCACAAGCCACTACGTATTCGGCTTCCATAGTGGAGTCCGCGATGTATCCTTTCTTGATGCTTCGCCAAACTACAGCCCCTCTATTCAAAATAAACACTGACTCTGATGTCGATTTGCAAGAATCTCGATCGGTCTGAAAGTCAAAGTCCGTGTATCCTATAAGGATCAAATCCTTATCTCCATACACAAGCATGTAGTCCCTCGTTCTCCGAAGATACTTGAGGATCGTCTTGACCGTCGTCTCCTAGATTGGACTGATACCGACTGACAATCCCTACTGCATAGCAAATGTCAGGTCTGGTACACAACATTACATATATCAAGTTTCCTACACCAGAAGCATAGGGAATCTGTCTCATCTCCTTAACCTCATGAGGTGTCCTATCCTTAGACAGTACGATTCCATGCCTGAAAAGTAATAAACCCCTCTTGAAATCTTGCATCCTATAACTAATCAACATTTGATCAATGTACGATGCCTGAGATAGGGCTAATCGTTTGTTCTTGCGATCCCGAATGATTTGAACCCCTAAAACATACTGTGCCTCTCCCAAATCTTTCATTTGGAACTGGGCAGCTAGCCAATTCTTAATGTCAGTCAGATATCCTACATCACTCCCAATGAGTAGGATATCATCCACATACAGTACCAGGAAAGCTACTGAGCTATTGATGATCTTCTTGTAAACACAAGGCTCATCAACGTTCTGGTCAAAGCCAAACAACTTGACAACATTGTCGAATCTAATGTTCCAAGATGGAGATGCTTGTTTCAGTCCATAAATGGACCTATTAAGCTTGCAAACTCTTTGCTCTTGATCTGGAACTACGAACCCCTCTGGTTGAGTCATATAGATGGTCTCCTCAAGATTACCATTCAGAAAGGCAGTCTTGACATTCATTTGCCATATTTCATAATCATAAAATGTGGCTATGGACAGGAGAATCCTGATAGACTTTAGCATGACAACAGGTGAGAAAGTTTCCTCATAGTCAACTCCCTTAACCTGGGTATAACCCTTTGCCACAAACCTAGTCTTAAAGGTTTGCACCTTTCATCTACACCTCTCTTTCGCTTATAGATTTACTTACACCCAATAGGTCTTACCCCATCAGGTGGATCAAGCTCCCAGACGTTATTGAAGTACATAGACTTCATTTCCTAGTTCATGGCCTTAACCCATTCATCTTTTTCTACATCCTCCATTACTTACTTAAAAAAACAACGGATCATCGACCTCATCATTCGTAATGACGTTTTGGGCTTCAGTCAAACACATGTAGCGATCTGGTGGGTTCATAACCCTCCCACTATGTCGAGGTAGTCTCAACTCTTAAGCTGGTTGACTAGACGTCCCGACCTCAACAACTCTTGTTGATCTGTCGACCTGTTCAACAACTCTTGTGGAACTCTCAGCAGCCTCAGACTTATTAGAGATCTCATGTAAAACGAGCTTACTTCATGGTTTATGATCCCTTCTTTGATCTTTTTCCAAGAAGATAACATTAGTGGAAACAAACATTTTGTTCTCACTTGGATCATAGAAGTATCCTCCTCTCATTTCCTTAGGATAGCCTACAAAGAGGCAAACCTTCGAACGCGGTTCCAACTTCTTTGGGTTAATCACTAGCACATGTGTCAGATAGTCCCAAATCCTGAAGTGGCGTAAACTACCTTTACGGCCTCTCTATAACTCAATAGGCATTTCAAAAACACTTTTCGAGGGAACGTTGTTCAGGATATAACATGCAGTCTACACTGCATAACCCCAAAACGAGTCTGGAAGATGAGCATAACTCATCATAGACCGAACCAAGTCCAACAAGGTCTTGTTTCTCCTTTCTGATACACCATTCTGCTGAGGTGTACCTGGGGCCGAGAGTTGGGACACAATCCCATGTTCTATCATATAGTTATGAAATTGGAGGTCCATATACTCTCTACCACGATCAGATCATAGTGTTTTTATCTTCTTACCTAATAAGTTTTCAACTTCAGCCTTATACTTCTTGAACTTGTCAAAAGCTTCAGACTTACATTGCATTAGGAAAAGGTACCCAAACCTTGAATAATCATCTATGAAAGAGATGAAATATTCATACCCACCTCGAGCTTTAACATTCATCAAACCACAGAGGTCTGAATGTACGAGCTCTAAGGCTTCCTTGGCTCTGTAACCTTTTCCAGTAAAAGGTTGTTCGATCATGTTACCTTCGAGGCATGATTCACATACCGACAAAGAGTTTTCTTTTAAACTCTTTGGAAGTCCACTTTTCACCAACTTTTCAATCCTATTGAGGTTGATGTGACCTAACCTTAGATACCAAAGATGGACGTTTTCCTTTGGAGAAATCCTTGGTCTTTTAGCTGTTGTTCCCGTACTGAACATTTCAGTGTTAAACAAGGCTTTTATGACTAACGACCTTAGTACATATAAGTTATTTTCCATTGAACCGGAACCAATCTCCAATCCATTCTTGAAAATAAATACTTTATTCTCAGAAAAGAAGATGGTATAACCTTGTGCAATGAGACAAGACACCGAGATTAAGTTCCTCTTAATATGAGGAACTATAAAAATATTATCCAGTAACAAATAACGTTTCTTGTCAATAAATAACTTAAGTCTGCCTACAGCAATAGCTGAAACAACCTCACCATTACCGACTCGAAGAGTCATCTCTCCTTTTGGCAACGTTTGCCAAGAACTAAATCCTTGGTAAGAGGAACTGACATGATTGGTAGCATCTGAATCTAGGATCCAAGCAGAATCATCATTTTCTATCAAACATGTCTCCAAGACCAATAAATCATATTTACTGTCATGTCTCCTCTTTTGGAGAGTAGTGGGATGGAGGTCGTTTTCCACGAAATTCGTTTCACACGATTCTTTCCACTATAATATATCAATCATTTTTAAAAAGCTTTAAACGGAAATACTAACGAGTTGTTGAAAAGAAAAACACATTGACCTACATTAGGTTTTAAGCAAATACCCGTTGTAAAACAAAACAACATCCAATAAGGTTTTAGCAAAACTAACATCGTGTGACATCTAGTTTCGCAATGACGCTTTAAAGGTTTAGGACAAAAGCCGCCGAAGGGAGGTCAGTTATCCCTCCTCTGAATTGAGAAGATCTCAACTAGTCATTAATACCAGAACAACTCTTGTTCCTATAACGACAAACCATCATTGATTTGGCCAAGAGATTATTGACTTATTTAACAATCTCCCGTAAGTGTGACCTGCCATTTTAAGCCCTAGAGGTTCGTCCCAAAAGGCCAATCCGAAGGGAAAAAATCCGATTGACAAAACCTAAAGCGACCCTATCCATTCCTGGAGTTTACCTTGATATTGACCAACTGCATAAAACCCATCCGAAGAGGGACGCATCGAAGGCGACATGAGGACGTACAAAATGATCTCACGATGTGAACCAATGATAGAGACCATAGGACATGTTGGCACACACCCTTCACCCACTTACTATAAATACTCTCTCCGTCTACCTTGATATTGACTCATGCAAACACCATCCGAAGGGGGATGCATCCTGGGGTATCTCGAGGCCAAGCATAAATCTCACATTATGAACATACATGGAGAAACGTGAGTGGAATCATAGACATATCTGATATGCCTCCTCCTCCCACTAAGTTTTTTATAACCTAGGGTTTAGTTTACTTAGAAAAAACACGGCTAAGGATTTTAACTAAGTGACTTTTAGGTTTTCCCAAGAGTAACTTTTACTTTGGATAGTTGAACAACTTTTTATCATCATCCATTAAACTCTTTAATGGAGTCTTTGACCAAAATGTCGCATGCTTGTTGAAAATCTATCTAATTCACCTTTCCAGGTAGGTTCCCAGGTAGGGGTATTACGTTTCCGTCAACTTAAGAACCTCAGCCCAGCCAAAACCCGCCTTAGACAAAAGGTCCCTTATAGATAGGTTTACAGCAAATTTAATCTTTTATTCTAACCAATTTAATCCTATTAAACCGATTTTAAGAGAATAAACTAGGTTACTAAACTCTTTAAAACCACTTGAACTTATGTCTATCTCAATCCAATTTTAAAACCCTTTTAAAAAACTTGAGTTCACCCTAAGTTCGCATGCAACTCTGAATTATTCATTTTAGGTCTAATTTCCTTTATAACACTTATAAACGGAAACAACCATCACAATGTGAAGCTAACACATGCAAGGAATTCATAACGTTTATAAACGGCCTAAGTGTCATGCTCAATGCATTGTCCATTCATTGCTACTTCTTTTATATAACACTTATACAAAAACCGCAATGAAACAAGCAAAACATGCTTCCATTCACCCTTAGACTATAACATGTATAATAAAAGGATGATGCATGATAATGCTCAATGCATGCAAAATATCTCTTATATTTCATGATACATGCGCATGCTTTCAAGTAATTTCTTCATGCAATATTATAACATTTATAATAAATGATGCATGAGTAATTGCACAACCTAAGGTGGGTTTTTAACTATATGACAAACACTTTGACATATAAGAACCATACATCACATGTATAAGCAATAAAAGTTGATGAACCGGGTAAAATTGTCTTAAAACACAAAAGGGAAAGCTAGCTATTACAAAGACAAGGAGTCACCGGTTCAAATAGGCAAATCGGTTCTTGAACCGCTCGGCAAAGCATCGCTTCTACAACCATCCATCGTGTACAAAGCACCCCACGATCGTCTACACGATAAAACAAACCTTTCGTTCTATCGCTTACCCGCACTCCCATAGTTAAATGATCGTTTAGCATTACTATATGATCGTCTAGAAAAATCCAAACGATCCTTTAGCCATTACAACACGATCATGTACCTTTACTAAGCAATGAAGCCTGAAGTACACGATTGCTTAGCGCGCTCCGCACGACGCCCGCCTTCCACAGTCGGCTAAGCGACTACGATGCCGCAAAGCACCATCGCCTAAGCGATCGCTTAGCTAGCGTCTCGGTATCGCATATGTGTGATCGCATAGGTAGTAACGTAACAATGAAGCTTACTAACTATACGATCATCTAGTGCGCGCCTTCTACTAAACGACGAGCATCACATGCTCCCACTAAGCGATCGCAACCCCACGATGAGCATTGCATGCTCCCACTATGCGATCGCACAACCAACGCTACATGATATGGTAAACGATTTACCTCATCGCTTAACATTAGCTAAACAAACATTTAGAAAATACTACACGATCGTCTAGAACGAAAATCTAAACGATCGCTTAGTTAAATCCCTATGATCGTTTACCTGAGGCTACACGATCCGATCAACGCTTGATCTTCTTCTTCGTTGAGAACTGCATCGCCATGCGTCGAAGCTTCATCATGAATGACTCGACGAACTTGAACTTTCTGAATTACAGACTCGATTGCAAAGTTAATTACACCCAAAAACGTAGGGGCCCTTATAATTAACACTTTGTAATAACGAAATCTTTAACAAAAAGGAAATTTAAACCCGAAACATTCATCAATTCATCCACAAGTGCAGAAAACGGTTAACTACAAATGCAGACACCCATCACGACTATAAAAATCGTTCGATTCAGAATTGTAATTTGGAATATCAGAGAACCTGGCTCTGATACCAATTGAAGGAAATCGGAAACGCGATTTCCGTGAGCAGCGGAAGTAAAATTATTCCAAATTACAATCATGAATCAACAATACATTTACAGTTGACTTCAATACAAACGGGTATTCAAATATACAGAGAAATTACAGCATGAACATCAAAAGTACAGAAGGAAAAACTATACTAATAAAGGCAGAAGCGTCTCCACGCTCCGATGTGCACTCTGATTGATCACAGCAATCACGAGCGCTCGATCTACACGACCGCAACACCGCACGAACACGACATGAACACTTCGCACTCGTTCTCAACGATCTCCTCGGTCATGAACTCTTCCACAACATGAACGACCTCCACAGCACTACGAATGGCCTTTGAAAAACCTCGACGATGTCGAGTTGAGTCTGACACCACCAACAAGGCGACCTTAGTATTCTCGGTGTGAAAATCCAGAAGGTGGGCTCTGTTCGAACTTGGTGTGAGGCAGACGAACGGAGGAAAGAACGATCGCGTACATGACTGGGTAAGTGGGAGAAGTTGGAGACATATCGTATAGGTCAATACCCAATCGTTTAGATAAAACTATGCGATCGTCTAGCAAAAGCTATGTGATCGTTTAGCTTGGTCGATTCTACACGATCGTTTACCTTGGGCCAGCGATTGTCTAGCAAAGCTATGCGATCGTTTAGTAAACACTGCACGATCGTTTAGCTAGCACCTGCACGATCGTTTACCTAGCCCAGCCGTCGTTTAGTAAATCTGTATTTACTTGACGACTTCCGTGAGTTTCTTTTCGTCAGAGAGAAAACTCAAATCTTTTCAAACTTTTGTAAAACCTCATATTTAAAATAGGAAATCGATTTCCTTTTAAACTCACGATTACCATGATCAATAACCACTCACTACTTCGGTTATTTAAAAGAAAAAGTATTAATTATCTAATAATTAATATTATTATAAACATAAATAATAACCAACTTATCATACTATATTTATAACCTATAGTTTTAATATTTCATCGCATGAAATATATAAACCATAGTTCTTTTTCTATTCCATGGTACTTAATGTAAATCTCATTTACATCAATCCTCCACTAGATGTATCTTATACATCATACCAATTATATCATACATAACCAAGATACCTCTTGTCAATTTGAACATTTCAAATCAACACCAAGAACTGATCCTTCAACATGAATCCAAGCTACCAAGGGGACCTCATAGACCTGTAGATCCAAAACTCCAACGGTATGTGAATAACTGACTAAACTCTTTAGTCACGGGATCCACTATCCATTAACTACCAGGCACTCCACTAAAGACTAGCAACTGAACTCTCCTCACTACAGATATATTATGTGTCCATCTTAACCAATGAGTAGTGCGACAACCCTTCACAGATCGCTCATAAGTACAACTGGGCCAATAACAGTTATGCCCCTGTAGTTACATCTATCTCCTTAAGTACTATTGATCCCTTTAATGAACATAAATCATAGTCCTACTATGACTGAGTCTTCTCTTCCAAAGAGAAGCTATGGCCACTATGTTCAAGCCCCAAAATCAGCCCTTAAGGGAGCAATCTCTCTACTTATCCTTACTTGGGGAAATAAGTAAATTCCATATTGTGGATTGAGTAACCAGCTCCCAGATCAGATAAGTCCCCAAAAAGGTAGGCATGTTGAGTTGGCAATCTGGCCACTCTCACCCATACTAATCAAAGGACCGCCCTCAAAGGCAGGAGTTCACAAAACACTCAGGATTGAGGTTTGTCATCTATGGTCATTTAGGTGAGATGCAAGTCTCGAGTATCAACGGCGTTATATACAGAGTCTAGTCATCTCGTGGTCCAGGTCTTATACAAAATCTTTATATAGGACACCTCCGCTCCACGTCTCCATATGAATGGTCAAGATCAACCATCTATATTAGTTTACAACACTTGCAAACCTCTACAAAGCGGGTCGTATCCGTAGTGTCACCAGGATCAGTATCCCACCTTAATCCTTATACTACAGACCGATTTAGGTTATCACTTAAAGCATGATCCACTTGTATATCACATATATATGCTTAACTTCACATAAGATAACCAAGGAACTTTGTTTATTGGATATGAGTAAATGCCATAATTAAATAACACTTATTTTATTCATTTAATAATGTGTATCTTTACATAACAATGAGACTCCGGGAGAATTAGGACACCAATCCCAACACCTCTTTTTTAAATTTTTCTACAAGATACGGGAATCTTTTATTATAAGACGCTCCATTTTCAATCCCTCGTGGAGATGATGACAAAGGAAAATCTTCGCTTTTGTTTTGTCCTGACTTGTTGTCGTATTTTCTTCTTTAATTGTTTCTCTCAAGTTCATAGCATCCAAATAAATTTCGGCATCGAGCACCCATGGCAAATAATTATTGCCATTAATGTCAAGGGCTGCGAATTCTAATTTTGTAAGGTTTGTCATGGAAACACTTTAGGACCTACCTTTAGCGGAGAAAACAACAGGAGCTCGTAATGATAACGTGTTATGAAATTGAGGAGCACAACGGGAATACAGATATGAAAAATATAATATAATAATATTTTTATATAATAATAATAGATAAATTAAAAACTAAAATTATAAAATAAAATAACTAAAACATAAGATAACCAAAATCATGAAATTGAATAATATGAAATTAGTGGGAATGGAATTCTGGCCAATATAGGTATGTTCTTAAGATCCATAAAATGTAACTATTTATAGGCAAAGTGGCAAGTAGATGTGTACTTACATAAACACCAAGCATGAATAACTACATGACACATGGACAAATGGACAACATGAATGGTGACACGTGGTCTTTGGGACACTAAGCAATGGGCATCTATTTTCTATTATAATATTCATAATAAATAATAATATTTTTTGGTTGACCTTCAAAAATAATAAGATATTGTTTAACTTTTTTCATTTAATATCATTATTGTACATAATAATCATGTTTAGCCTATGTGCCATATGTCCATATCTATCGATATGTTGTTATCACACATTAATACATGCCCAAAGTCACATTGTTCATATACTTAAAAGCAAAGCATGCAGCGGTACGGTTATACGTATATAAAAACAACGAAATAAATTAGGGTATGTTCGGTAACTATTTGGTTTTTAGTTTTTGTTTTAAAAAATTTAGTCTATAGACATTACTTCTACCTCGAAATTTCTTCATTTATTATCTATTTTTTACCATTGATTTTAAAAAATTAAATCAAAATTTAAAAACTAAAAATAGTAACTTTTAATTTTTTTAAAAAAAAACTTGGTTAAGAATTCAACTACTCTACTTAAAAAAGATACAAATTAATCCTTGTAAGAAATGAGGAGAAAATAAGTTTAATTTTCAAAAACCAAAAACTAATAATGAAATAGTTACCAAACCAAGCCTTAGATATTTCTAAAGTTTAAGAGAGACAAAAATGAAATACACTATAATTTTAAATATTAGAATATAATTTTTGAAAGTTCGAAAAAATTAAAATAGAATAATTTAAGTTTCGTTTGGCAACAATTTGGATATTAGTTTTCAGTTTTTCAAAATTAAGTTTATAGACACTATTTGATCTCTAAAAAGTCCATTTAATAACTATTTTTGTTTTTCGTTTATGGCTTTTCAATATATGTTTACTTTTTGGTTTTATGTTTTTTTTTACCAACAAAAACTATATATGTTAGGTAACTGATTTTTGTTTCTTATTTTGAAAAACTAAAAACTAAAACTTCCTTTGTAACTATTTTTAGTTTTTCATTTTATTTAATTTTTTGCCTACTATAAAATGAATAACAAACTATTTTTATAATCTTATTTTATCTAATATGCGTACGAGCAAAACCAACCCATGTTGTTTGCATTATTGCAACTGTTTCATCGATTATAAGACAAAAACAACTCTATTATGGGCAAATTCAGCCGGCTCGTGTACCCATGCGATAAGCCTAAGAGAGCTTAATGAGATCTATAGGAAGCCTAAGAGAATTTAGAGAGAGCTCAGTTGAACTCATTAGATGAGCTTAGTAAAGCTTAGAGGAATGTAGGAGAGAACTTAATGGAGCTCAGAAGACCTATGGAAGAGTCTAAGAGAGCTTAGAGTTCATTGAGATCCATGAGGTAAGCTTAGTGAAGCTCAGGGAAGCCTATAAGAGAGTCTAGTGGAGCTTAGAGAAGCCTAAAAGAGAACTCAAGGGGACCCATGGGGGGAGCCTAGGAGAGCTTAGAGAGAGCTCAGTTGGACCCAGAGTTGAGTTTAGTGGAGCTCAGGAAAGCCAAGAAGACAGCTCGAGAGGACTCTAGGAGAGCTTAAGAGAGCCTAAGAGAGCTTAGGAGGGTTTAAGAATGATTAGGCATGAGAAGTCAAAGCCTAGAGCAATCAAGGAAAGCCCAACTTAGGAGAGTTTAGAAGTCTAAGCATGATGAGCCTAGGAGAATCTAAAGAAGGCCTAGGCATGAGAAGTCTAAGAGAGCTTAGAATACCCTAAGCCTAAAAGAGCCTAGGGGAGCCTAGTAGGATTTAGGAGGAGAGTCTAATGAAACTTGTAGTACCTCATAGAGCCTAGCGGAGCTTAGAGCTCAGTTGAGCGATTGAAGCTAAAATTGTCCGTATTCATAACAGATAGGTCATATGAAGAAGATGTTGAGAATTTGAGTGGTGCATCCATTGTAATAATACTAGTGTAACTAGTGGCGGAGCCAGAAATTTTATATAAGGGACGCTATATGTACAAGTCTAACAAAAAAAAAATCTATAAATGAATGTAAAAAAAATATTCATAACTTCATATATTAACTAATTTATTAAATTACAATTGCCCTCTAAGAATTTTCTTATTTGAATATATAACAATATAAACAAAATGTAGCATCCTTTGAAATGCTATATTATAACTTATTAGAATATTCACTTAACCAAGTTGTATTAAATCGTCTTAACTTCGTACCAAAATTTT
Source organism: Benincasa hispida (assembly GCF_027475165.1). Taxonomy (NCBI): domain Eukaryota; kingdom Viridiplantae; phylum Streptophyta; class Magnoliopsida; order Cucurbitales; family Cucurbitaceae; genus Benincasa; species Benincasa hispida. Next base: position 24,966,075 of record NC_143479.1, on the reverse strand, counting down.
TAAGTGGAAAGTATGATTTCGGAGGCTGACAATAACTTTTTAGTAAATATTTTATACGAACATGATCTCAAATATTATAATTATAATCATAAATTTTGATTATTCTAGATTGATTTCTAGATCCATTGGTTGACTTCAACAAACTCTATAATATCTATTCATAATAACAATACCACTATTCATAATGTTTAATAAAAACAAAAAATTTGGTAAGAAAAATAATAGGTGATTATGCACTTGAAATAATATAATATTTATTCATATAAATAATTAAAATATATATTTTTAACACAGTATTATCTTAATTGAACCGAAGATTGATTCCTCAGACTTCAGCTTTTAACAAATAAGTTGAATACTACAAATTTGTATTTAAACTACTTAATATTTATAGATATATTTTATTGATAAAAAATAAATTTTTATTATTTTTTAGTTAATAATAATTACAATAATTTTAAACTCAAAATAACATATTATTCTTAAATATATATATATAAATATTTAAAAGAAAAGCTGTTAGTTTTGAATGAAAAAAACACTTTTTGCATTAAATATGCAATTAAGAAATAAATAAATAAATAAAACCAACTTGAAGTCAACTACAAACTCAATAAACTTTCCCCACCCCTCCCCTCCCCTCCCAGCCTCGGTCAGATAGTTAAAAAACAGAAACCAGATTTCAAAAACCTTTTCTTTTTATTCAGATTCTTTTTCTTAAATTTCAAAAACGCTTTTTAAGTTTTAAAAACCAAAAAAAAAATATATATATTACCCAACAAACTTATTTTTAAAAAAACCAAAAATTAAAATAGAAAGCTAAAACCAAATTGATTACCAAATAGGCTCTAAATTTCTTGCTTTGTTATCTATTTTTACAAATATTTTTTATTTTTTTTAAATTTAGCTAATAATTTATCTCTTTTACAAGAAAAATGAAAATCACCGTAAGAAATTGACATGTAATAAGCTTAAATTTCAAAAACAAAAAGTCAATATACAAATTTGATAACTATTTATGTTTTATTTTGGGTTTTGAAAGTCTATTTTGATTTTTAGTTTTTAAGAAACAAAATTTATATATATTTGGCAATGGTTTTGGTTTTCTGTTTTTAAAAAATAAGAAACTAAAAACATCTTTGTTAATTATTTTAGTTTCTGTTTTCTGAAAATTGAAAAGTAAAAACATGTTTTGATAAAAAAATTTCTTCTTTTTGTTTTTAAAAATTTAAAATATGTTTCAATGACATATTATTTTTTTTAAAAAAATAAAATCAAACTTTTTTTTTGCAATATTTTCTGGATTTCTCTTTGTTTTTAAAGACTACTTGTGCATATTCAAATGCTGTGATGTTGTACCTTTACATAAAAGACATATTCTTTCATTAAGATGTTGTGACATTTAGAAAAAAAAAAATACACCGAGAGTTGTGGTATTTTTAATATTTTTTTCTGTTTTTTCACAACTTTAATTTTTTTTAATTCTGTCTCTAAAAAAATTCGTTTTAAAATTGTTTTAAAAAAAAGAAGATATTCCTATTTTTAAAAAAATGATTTAGATTTGAAGTGTTGTTGGAGCTTGGATTGGAGATTTTTTTTTTTTTTTTTTTGTACAAGATGACATTTTCACAAACACGTTTATAATTAATGACTCACACCTAATAAACATATGAAATCTAATTTTCTACTTACATCGTACTAAAAATACCACATGTTATAATTTTAAACATTAGAGATGATCATGTTTATCGTAGTCTTAACACAATTATATTGAAAAGGATCAATGTGATTAATGACCATGACAGATTTGCAAACATAGTAAATTAGGAGAATAAATGCGACACAATGATGATATCTGACCTAACATTAACAAAAAGTTGCACCTAAATAATCTAGATATAATAATTCCTTTCATTAATTAATTAAGAAGAAATAATATTTAGTTTCCAAAATTATTAAAAAAATATATATATCTTACCTCATATCTCATCCAGTGTAAATCAAGTAAAAAAATATATAATAAAAGAGATCATCTAGATATAAATTCTCGTGCATCTAATGCTTATAGGTACATGGAGAGTAAAAACGAAAAATAATATGTAACTAAATAATCTATATATAATAATTCTTTGGACATAGTAAATATTTTTTGGATTTTTCTATTTCTATGAATTTTCTAATTTTTTTTATTAATTAATTAAATAAAATAATATTCTATTTTTAAAATCATTAAAGAAATAATATCTTACCCCGTATCTTATCCGATGTACAAGGAGGATAGGAAGGAAAAGTAGGGTGTAATTGTTAGGCCCATCTATTCACCTTAGACATTTTTCAAAAAAAAAATGAAAAAATAGACATCTATCTAAATCAACTCTCAATTTTAGACATATTCTACCTCTCTTTTTTAGTCTCCACGTCGTATTTTAATGAACTTAAAAGGAAAATAAGCCAATGGTAGCTTGGGCTCGCCCAATTGTAGGCCGGTAGATTAGGGTAAAGCTCCTTTGTTTTATATAAAATTAATGGATAGTTTTTATACTAGATAGTTTCTAGGAAATTGAGCAAAATAGCAAGAATTCGGATTTTATTTGGATTTTTGGTTAATTCTAGAAATAATAAAAGTTTTGGTAAAACGTGTGACACTCACATGAGATTTTTTATTATAATACTTGGTTTACCATTCGTGTGGTCTTCCTTAGAAATATTGAATACATTGTAATTGTTATAGCATGAATCAATCCGAAATAGAAATACAGTTTAAATGGACCATGGAGTGATCCATTTTTTTTGCCCAATTTAAATTTCATGTGGATAGTTTTTCCTCATATTAGATTTGTATAACCACTTTTCGAATCCATTAAAAAAATCAGTCTCTGATCATTACCTGATTTAACTTTCATTTTTCATGTTCTTGATTATAACAAAATATTGTATTTTTCTAATTTTCTCCATTAATATCAATATATTCTAATAATTAACTAACATATAGTTACACATACAGTATAATAATAATATCAAACTATGAAATTTAACTAATCTTTATTTATAAATACAATGTGATAGTAATGTAAAATTATGAGACTTCAACCATATTTTTTTTTTAATGATTAGTTACTATAACTAAATTTTGTATCTTTTTTATATTTCTACCTAAATATCTATTCAAATCTATTTTTTTGTTATCAGATTTGATTTTATCTTATTCTTTTTCAATTTATTTATATATTTTCTTATTAAATTCGATTTTATCTTTTTTTTTTTTCTATTTGTTTATATATTTTTGTTATCAAATTTAGTTTTTTGTGACTTTATTTTTTTCAAACTGATTAAGTTTTATCTAATTCTTTTTCCATTTTTTTATACATACAGAGAACACAAATAAAATTGCCATCATTATTATAATCATTATTATGAAGAAAAATAAACATTATATAATACCATGGGCCAATAATAATAACAGGGATATGAAGAAAAAGTAAATATATATACATATGTATGTATAAATACATACACATATACATTCACACGCACATATATATATATATATATATGTATGTATGTGTGGTGCCGGCCAAAGGTCAAAGTTGGTTTATGGTATTCCCGACATACTTTAATTCAAGATAAAGTCAGATAAACAATGTTTTTGTTTATATTAGGTTTTCGTTTCACCTTTTTGTTTTAGTTTACTAATTATGAAAGTGCGTGAATAAACAACCTTTAAAATAATATATTGAATTATATTGGTTCAAGTTGACATCAATTTAGTCATGTCGTATATGAATGTACAAAATTTTATTTGGTGCATGTCTATTATCACCTTCATTTTCCCTAATATCTTATGAAGATAATTTTATAAATTATTTTCTAATTAATAAATTCGAGAAACAATTAACAAATAAAATTAGAGAGTTAATTGATCACAACTTTTTATATTTAAAATCCTTATCATTAGGTCTCGTTTATTAATCATTTTGTTTTTCGTTTTTAATTTTTGAAAATTAAGTCTAGTTTCTCTTCCTTTCTTATTATGATTTATATATTTTTTAAGTATAATGTTGAGTTCTTAGCCAAATTCTAAAAACAAAAACAACTTTTTAAATGTTACGTTTTTTTTATTTCCAAAATTTGACCTGATTTTTTAAACTATTGGTATAAGATAGATAATAAAGAAAAAAATATGGAGGTGAAGTAATGTTTATAGGTTTAATTTTTAAAAATAAATGGCTACTCAACCGTTTCTATTTTTTTGGGTTAAACTACAAATTTTATTTTCAAACTTTTTTACTTGTTTCATTGGATTCCTTTAACAGGTTTCAATTTTATTGATTGAATTTTAAAAGTTTGTTCCAATCATTTTGTTTCAATTTAGTCTCCATAGTTTACGTTGATCTAAAATTTTCACCTTTTTCCATAAAAAAAATCCAATCATATTTACCTAAATCTTGAATCCTAATTATTGTCAATTTAGATAATAATTAGACAAATAAAAACTATTAGGTCATCAGCTATACAAGTATAGGAAATAAACGTGACAATAATTACATATATTATTGCATTAACAACTTTTATAACGACAATTCGTGACTGTTAAAAACTATTAGGTCATAAGCTATACAAGTATAGGAAATAAACTTGACAATAATTACATATATTATTGCATTAACAACTTTTATAACGACAATTCGTGACTGTTAAAAACTATTAGGTCATAAGCTATACAAGTATAGGAAATAAACTTGACAATAATTACATATATTATTGCATTAACAACTTTTATAACGACAATTCGTGACTGTTAAAAACTATTAGGTCATAAGCTATACAAGTATAGGAAATAAACTTGACAATAATTACATATATTATTGCATTAACAACTTTTATAACGACATTGACAATTAGTGACTGTTAAAAAGTTGGTTAAAAATATGAAATTGAAACTCATAAGATTTTAATTTATAGGGTTGAAAAGTTAAGGTGTATTTGGAATATCTTTTTAAGTGATTAAATAAAAAAATAAGTTATTTTAAAAAAATTCTTGTGTTTGACAACTACTTAATATGAATTTTGAAAAAAAAAACTATTTTATAAAATAAGTTGGGTTAGGATAAACACTTGAAACCAACGCTTTTAGAAAAACGAATTTTGAGTGTTTAATGGTTAATCTCTTCTTCAATTAGATGAGAAACTCTGGTTATCACCTTCAGCAACCGTCGTCGGCCAACCTCCAACCACCATTTCCAGCAATTGTCGTCGGCTACCTCCAGCCACGATCTCCGGCCAGTGGCCAATCTTTGATCACTGTTCTCCAATGATTGCTGCCAACAATCTTTGACCACCATCACCGATGATCATCGACAGTCAACCTCCATTAGCCAATCTCAGACCACCATCTTTGGTGTCCATTGCCGGCCACTTTTGACCACCATTTTTTATGCTTGTCAATCAACTCCGGCCATCACCTCCACTGAAAAATTCTTTTATAGTACCTTAAAATTAATAAAGACACTTTTAATATATAATAAACCAAACACACCTTTACATAAAAACACTTTTGAAAAAGAATTTTTAAATACATGTGTACTTTTATTCAAGGAGTTTTTATAAAAACGTTTAAATGAAAATGTATTTTTGAAAAATATTTTTTTCCTAAATCATTCCAAACATACCCTAAAATTAAAATCAAAATCATAAAATAATAAAAGTAGCAGTTGAACTTATATTTCAATTAATTAGGGATCATTTTTAGTAATCTCAATATCATCTATGACAAATATTATTTTGTTGTTACTTTGTGGGAAGGGATCCCTTTTTGAATCTTTTGAATGGGTAAAAATCATTATTATTATAAACGAAATGAGAAAAAGTTAAAAGGATGAAATTGAACTTAACGACATAGACCATACCATATATTAATAGCTAAAGACTCAAAAATTAAAATTAAAAATAAATAAATAAATAATTGGGTCAATCATATTTATTACTCACTTGTATAGGATAATTAACCTCATAGGAAAAGGTAAGGTATGGGTTCTATTTTTCTTTAAAAAAATAAATACACATTATTTATTACTGTTTTTGTACGTTTGGTTAAACAAGTTATTCTTTATTTTTTTAAAATCATTTTTCAATCTCTTTGGACATTCGAAAGCTTTTTTAGCTTTCGTACTAACTTTTTAAATTAACCTCTTATCCTTTTATATTTTTTTTTTTCTTTCATCTCTCTTTCATCTTATATCAATAAAATTTGGACAATTCAATATTTTTGTAACAATTTGTTTTTTCTAAACTTGTATAAACAATTTATATTAAATAAAATATTTTACAATTTAAATCATGTAATTCTTTTAAAAAAATGAACTAAATACTTTAATTGATATAATATATCTTCATTTCAAATTTATATAGCAATGATTTTTTCTATACTTTTATAAAAACTATAAATAAATAAGTTATGAAATTCCTATATTAATTATCAAATTATATATACTGTATATTATGTTTAATTTAATATTTATACTTACCAGCGTTGTTACTTACTTTTTATTTTTTAAATTTAAAATTTACTAAATAATAATTTACTTTAGTTTTTCTATAAGTACAATTGCCAACCAATTTAAAAGCTACATCAAACTCAAATGAATCTATAATCCTTTACTACATTCTCAAGAAATTGAAACCAGCGTGGTGTAGGCTTTCTTTATTTTGTACGTATCATATATTTTATAAATCAACAAATTCTCAGTTCGAATTAAATCAGTGTAAATCAAATGAGATTGTCTCCCTAATTCTACATCAATAGAAATAATTAGGCTAAATTATTTTTAAAAATACCTTTGAATTTTTCACTTTTTGTGTAAAAAATATTCTTGCTTTCAGAAATTTAAAAAATACCCTTAAATTTTTAAGAATGGTTAAAAAATATCCTTAAATTTTCAAGAAAAGTTAAAAAAGAATACACTTACCATTAGTTTTGAATGGAAACCGTTGAAATTTTATTTCAAAAATATCCTTAAACTTTAAAAGTTTTAAAACTACTTACAAACTTATGGAAAAGTTTAACTTAATATATGAACAAAAGTTGTTTTTAACACCTCATTGCAAAAATACCTCTAAACTTTAAAAAAGTTGCAATAGTACCATTATCTTAAAAAATATATATAATTTATTAACACTGTGTTACCTCTCTCTTTCATATCCTCTAACTCTCCTACTTCAATCTATGACGTAACACTTCTCTATATTATCTATTTTTTCTCCTTTTTTACTCTCCTTCTTGTTGACTTTTTGACCTTTGTCTATGTCATTAAAAAAAAAAAGAAATACCCCTTCAATTAAAGTATATAGATTATAATAAAAAGAAAAAAGAATAATGGAACCACCAAAGGAACCTTAAGTCTTATGTGTTTTAACAAGGTTGTATTAGTTGAGTATTGTGTGCTAATAACCAAATATATTTATATTCTTTATGCATTTAGCTATTTATCGTTTTGGTAAGGGAATATTTTGAATTTCTAATCTTGTAAGATTTTGTTGCATGTTTTGGTTTATATTTTGTTGTTAGGAAATTAGTGTAAAATTGGATAAATGGGAGGATAAACTGAAAGTATCTATAGAGGGAAAAAAAAGAATATTTATATAATTTGTTTTAAAATTGATTCATTTCAAACTCAGGAAAACTTCACACAAATTGATCACTCTACCAACAGTGAGAACATTTTGAAACTTTGTTTTTATAAGGCTACAAGTATTAATGCAACCTATGAAAGTTCGAGGTTATTTTTTTTTTTTTTTAAGTTTAAGGATATTTTTAATGTTTTTAAAGTTCAGAGGTATTTTTTAAACAAAACACTAACTATTTTCATCTAAAACCAACGATAAGGGTACTTTTGAACTTTTTTAGCAAGTTTAAGAGTATTTTTATAACTTTTAAAATTTCAAACGTATTTTTGACATAAAATATAAAGTTTAAGGATATTTTATATAATTTAATCCAATTATAAAAAAATTTCATATTTTATTTGGTAGAATAATCGTTCCTACTCAAAAAGTTACAAAATACAAAATTCTTATAGACAAATAATGGGTTGGGGACAAGGAATAAAAGTGGTAATTGCAACTTTAATAAAAATAAATAAATTGAAAATTAGACATGTGTCCCTAGTTTTTGCTTTTTTTTGTAAATATGGTAAATCTCACCTATGCAATCATGATTGACTGACTTTCGCTTAAAATTTGATTGCTATCTGATTTTCATTTGATGTTTATTGTTACATGATTGTTATCTGATTACTATATGATATACTAATTTTCAATGATACTGGTTGTTGTCTGATTACTGTTTGATTGTTATTTTATACTGATTGTTATCCAATTACTATCTTATATTGATTTGCTATCTAATACTGAACCACTGGTTGTCAATAATACATATTGCTATATGATAATGATAGTCAAATTATCAATGATATTGTTGCTTGATTGTTGTTTAATTAAAACAATCAAATAGCAATCAGTGATTTCGATTGCTATTGATTGCTATCTAATTGCTATTTGATACTGAGTACTTTGTGATTGCTATTTGATTATCATAAAATTTCTATTTGATGTTTGGAGCCATAATTAGGATAGCTGAAAAAATAATTATTTGACGTAATTTGATATGAGATTTGATAACTGAGGATTTGGAGATTTTGAAAGATTTGTAATTTAGAAATTTAAAATTGAAGTGGAAAATTTTGATTTATGGGTTTTACTATGAAATTTGAAGTTTAAAACAATATATATATGAAAAGAAAAAGGATAAAAGCACACATGTTTAGAATTTATACACTTAGAATATCATGTTTATAAAATAAAACATACATGTTTTACTTTAAAATAAGTTATTGATTGAATGTTGATTGATATTATATTTTTTATCGACACACTTGAAATGTTAATTATTGTAAGATATGTTGTTAATATATCACATTTTTCTTCTTCACTCTGAGGGAATGTGATGATAGAATGAGTTTGCAAATATATTCAGCAGGGAGGGAGTAAGGAATGAAGAAGCAAATCATCAATAGGCTAACAATAGTCATACTACCAATCTATGCCTTTTTCATCTAAATTAGAAGGTTTGAAAATACAAGAATTTTAATGCTAAGGCCACCTATTAATTTGATAGTATTATTTTTTCTAAACAAAATTATTCATTTAAAAGGCTAAAATTAACACTAAAACTTACACTAGAATTGCAAACTCAATGCCAATGCTATCATCACATGGTTTAAAAAAAGGATAAAGAGGTAAAGATTGGTTAAAAAAATTAAATAAAGAAAGAAAGAAGAGATATGATGATAAAAGAAGAAACCCATAAATCAAAGGGACAGAGGAGAAAGATGTGTTTGCCATACCTGCAATTTCAAGAAATTTGAAGTCACGTTCTTTATTTGTCTAAATATATTTGTCACGGGTACAATTTTCCAAAAAAAAAAATGATAAATACATTTGTTTTCTTTTCATTTTTTTATCATGTTAGCAATATTTAAAATGTATATTATAAATATATTGACTCACAATATCACCAAATAAAAATAATAAACCAATAAGGAAACTAAAAATTAAATTAAATTTAACTACAAGTTGGTTTTTGGGATATGATTATGTTGAAATGTCTGCTACTTATTCCATCTGTCCCTCATAAAATTAAAAAAAAAAAAAAAGTTGGAAAAATTCTCTGAAAAAACTAAGGAAACATAAACTTCCAAAGAAGAAGAAGCGTTAGTAAAATCCAAAACCTAAATATTTAGATTTTTTTTTTTTACACTTTTTGATTTTATTAATCCATTGAACTAAGTTTGACCAATTAATTCTTGACTGAGTTTGTTCACCAATTTTTTTTTCATTGGTTTTTTCAGGTGCTAATATTATTTTGTTTTTAATTTTATTTATTTATTTTAAATTCAGCTTCTTAACCTATCTCCCCAACTTCCATGTCTATAGTTTTACTTTTTAGAATAATCTTGGAATCTTAATAAACCATAATTCAAGAAGTAAAAACACACTTTTCCAAAAACCATTTTTTAGTCCTTAAAATTATTTCTAATTTTTTTTTCTGAATAATTTGTTAAAAAACTATGTTACCACTTATTACAAAAAAATAAAATAAAATTAAATTAAAAAAAAAAAACAGTTTAAATGTGACACAGACTTCTAATAGACCATTTTATGAGACAATATACTGAAAAATAGTAATTTTTAATATAATTTAGGGAATAAGATAAGATGCACTTATTATCATTTTACAAATCGACGTGTTTTTCTCATTTACTCCTGCAACTGTTGAGTTAAAGAAAAGTACTAAGTTTAAAATAGGTTTACTTACCATGAGCTTTTAAGTAATGGAAATTATTTTAAATGATAAAATTATTGAAAATATTTATAAATAATAATAAAATATTACAGTTCATCGATGATAGATCGCAATAGACTTATCTATGTCTATTATGACATAATAGACATAAATAGTAGTCTATCACGGTCTATCACATGTAGATAGTGGAATTTTACCATATTTATAAATATTTTGATTATTTTTCTGTATTTGAATGAAGAAAAGAAAATCTTTCTTCCCCTTTAATCATGGATGCAAATTAACCAAAAAAAATCCCACTAAAATCCCAAATTAAAAGCAAACAAATTCATTATATTTTGTTGGAGTATTCAAATGACCCTACAATCTGAACAACCTAGACTATCCAACCAAAAATGTAAGGGTTAAGTTGGATTAAATGTTAAACTTTTTCTATTTTTGTTGAGTTCGGTGGGTCGTGGATTGGTTAAAAAAATCTATAATATATATATTCATTTAAAGCTTAATTAATTTATGAATTTTTAATTTTTAAAATTTTTGTGATATTTGTCTTTGTTTAAAATTTGTAATAAATATCATAAATATTTGATATTTAACATTTGAATTTTATGAGATTTTAGTTATTAATCCTGTGTTGTAGATAAATTTACATATTTTTAATTAAGTGTTGGATCGGAGACTTTATTTGAATGTTTTGGATTGCCAATCTAACGAACTTGAAATTTTAGATTGATCCAAAAAATACTCTCAATCCAACTTATGTACGCACCTAATACTTTGACAAAGTCAAAATTAAAAAGATTACATCTCTCTTCCAGCTCTTCAGTTTACTTGGAAATCAAAGCAGACAAAAAGTTATGCTAATCAAATAATAATTCTTTCCAACAAGATCATCTAACCATAACATTAAATTAATTAATCAATCAAAACCAAATAAATTAAAAATTCTCTCCAACTCAATCCAATATATAAACCCCCAAAGGCAGTGCAGAAATTTCAATCCAACAACAACAAATTCCATTTGCTCCTTTCCTCTTTTTGGGGTTCTTAATTTATAAAAAACACAACCTTCTGATTTTGAATTTCTTTGAGTAAAGATGAAGAACCCTCTTCTTCTCAAGTCTGTGAATCACATTTCAATAGTTTGCAATTCATTGGAGAAATCTTTGGAATTTTATCAGAAAGTCCTTGGGTTTTATCCTATTAAAAGACCTACCTCCTTTACCTTCCATGGTGCATGGTATTGTATTTGTTTTTTTTTTTTTTTCTCTCTAAACCCAAGATCATTTTCTATTTTTATTTTTATTTTTATTTCAAAAAATTATTATGACTTTTTTTTTTTTTTTTTTTTTTTTTTTAATGAAATAGGTTGTACAACTATGGCATTGGAATACATCTTCTTCAATCTGATGAACCTGATAACATGCCCAAGAAAAGAGTCATCAAGCCTAAAGATAATCATCTTTCATTTCAGGTCCCTCTTTATTTTCATTTTTAAATTAATTTTAGGATATAACGATTTAGTCATTGTTGTGAAAAATAATGTATTTTATATTAAGCCTTATAATCCACAATCTTATAAATGATTTGCATATTTGTTAAGTACAATGGTTGAATTCTTAGCCAAATTTCAAAAATAAAAACTATTTTTTTTAGTTCTCAAAATTTTACTTTGTTTTTTAAACTATTAGTGAAAAGTAGATAACAAAGAAAGAAATTTGGTGGTGAAAGTAGTGTCCATAGGTTTAAAAAAATATTAAACAAAATGGTTACCAAAACATGCCTTTGGTTTTTTAAAATTATGCCTATTTTTTTTTTTCATTTTGTCACTATAGTTTGCATCTTTCCTAAGTGCAAGAATTGAATTCTTAGTCAGATTCTAAAAGCAAAACAAAGTTTTTAAAAAATATTTTAAAAAAAAAAACTAATTTTGGCCACGGGAAATGATGAGGACACTAAAGATGTGTCAACCTAATTAAGATATTTGGATTCGCCAATGGATCCCATAACTTTTTGTGAATTGTCCAAAAAAAAAAAAAAATCTAGTTTTCAAAATTTGACTTGGTTTTTAAAAACATGGGTAGAACTAAAAAAAGTAGATAACAAACAAGAAACCTTGAAGTAGAATGGGTATCTATAGGCAATCAAATGAGACCCTAGTTTGCTAAGTTCTTATTTGATTTATGAAAACATGAATAGAAAATTTATAACAAAACATAAATCTATAGGTAGAAGTAGTATTTATAATCTTAATTTTTTAAAATTAAAAAAAAATAATTAGTTATAAAACAACTTGAGCCTAAATTGGGAAGACTAAATTATTACGGAACCAAATGCATATTATATATATATATATATATATATATAAAACTATTGTTTAGAATATGATGACATTTGAAATTTAAACCAACAAAATTTTAGAAAAATACGGAAAATAGAGATGTTACATATATGTGTAGTCTCAACGTAATTTTTATCATTAATATGGCAGAGCGAAAACATGGCGATAACGGAGAAGCAACTAAAAGAGATGAGAATCGAGTACGTGAAATGCGAGGTGGAAGACGACGGGATCTTCATCGATCAGCTCTTCTTCCACGACCCTGATGGCCTAATGATCGAAGTCTGCAATTGCGAGAACCTCCCTGTAATGCCGGTGTCTGGAGGCGGTGACTCCCTACCACCACCACCGCCGATGCAGCTCGTTTGTGGAGTATTCAACAAAATGAGCAAGAACAAAAGCTACAGCAAATTCAAAACGGCACCGTTCAGAGGATGCAGCTCCAACAACTTCTCATCAACATCGCATGAAAATTAAGATTCCATTTGATAACCATATGATTTTTTTTATTTTGTTTTTGAAAATTAAGCATATAGATATTAGTTTTCCTCCAAATTTCTTCCTTCGTTATCTATGTGTTTTTATCAATGGTTTAGAAAAATCAATCAAAAATTTGAAAACTAAATAAAGTGGCTTTTAAAAATTTGTTTTTATTTTTGGAATTTGACTAATAATTCAACCATTGTATCTAAAGAAAAAAGTAAATTATTGTAAGATATAGGAAGAAAATAGGCTTAATTTTCAAAAACCAAAAATAAAAAACGAACTGGTTACCAAATGAGACTTTCTTTTATATTTATATCTATTTAAAGGCTAGGCTTTTTATTTGGTAACTTTGTAATATATTATTTGTGGCTTACTTATATGGTAATCAATGAAACTTCTAATAATTATAATTAATTCAAATTAAATTATGAATACATCATTATTAAAAAAAAAAAAACGATTTCTACGGCGTAAACAGTTTTATTGGCTATTTGGGGTGCAGAATTGAGATAGAATGTCTGGAGTTCATATATCATTCATATATCTGTGGAGTTCATTTGGGATGCAGAGTTATTTGGTTTGAGTTCATATGTCTGTGTTTAGGGTGTAAAGTTCATATATCTGGCTATCGTATGCAATTTTTTATACTTTTTTATTCAATAATATGCTTTTATGATTATTATTTTTGTTTTGAAACTTTTTTGTTCAATAATTCTACCCATATTTGTTTGAAAAAAATATGGATTGTAATTTTTCTTTTAATTTTTAAAATTTTTCTTTTTTTTCCTTTCTTTTTTGGTCAATGAATAACAATTAACCCATTACATTTCTTCTAGAAATATGTTTAAATAAAATGAGAAACCAAAACAAAATCAAAACTTTTGATTTTAACTAATTTTTCTCCATGAATTTCATTATCCATCTTCTTTTCTTTTTTTTCTCTTCTACTTCCTATTATTGCTCTATATTTTTACTATGTCATGAATTTTTTTTAACTAAATCTCCCCCATCACTGTAATAGCCAAGGGAATTGTTCACACGAGGTTTTCGGAGAAACGTGTTTCGTGGAGTTGAACTTGAGTTGGTGTTGATGTTGGAGTTGATTTGATGTGATGTGGTTCAATCTCTAATACTTGATCCTCTGATTCTCTTTTGGGTGAATATGCTTGACTTGGAGAAGGAAAGCACCAAACGTTCTTGAAGTAGAAGTCTTGAAAGCTCGGAGTAGAAGTCTTGGAAGAGTATTTTTGTCTTCAAAGGTCTTCTACCTTATAGAAGTACAGCTTCAGGAGTCTTAGAAGCTTGAAGTAGAAGTCTTGGAAGAGTATTTGTGTCTTCAAAGGTCTTCTGCCTTATAGGAGTGCAGCTTCAGGATTCTTGGAAGCTTGAAGTAGAAGTCTTGGAAGAGTATTTATATCTTCAAATGTCTTCTGCCTTATAGGAGTGCAGCTTCAGGAGTCTTGGAAGTTTGAAGTAGAAGTCTTGGAAGAGTATTTGTGTCTTCAAAGATCTTCTGCCTTATAGGAGTGCAGCTTCAGAGTCTTGGAAGATTGAAGTAGAAGTCTTGGAAGAGTATTTGTATCTTCAAAGGTCTTCTACCTTATAGAAGTGCAGCTTCAGGAGTCTTAGAAGCTTGAAGTAGGAGTCTTGGAAGAGTATTTGTATCTTTAAAGATCTTCTGCCTTATAGGAGTACAGCTTCAGGAGTCTTAGAAGATTGAAGTAGAAGTCTTGGAAGAATATTTGTGTCTTTAAAGGTCTTCTGCCTTGTAGGAGTGCAGCTTCAGGAGTCTTGGGAGTCCTCTGCTTGTTAGTGAATTCTTTCTGGGTCTTCTGAGTGTAAAAAATGCTACCCCTACAAATGAAGAGAACTTCTCTATTTATAGAGTTCTCAGGTGGGCTTCGTGGGCTTGGTTGGTCTATGGGCCTGACCCTTAGGCCCAATTAGTTGGTTTTAGGCCTGATCTGGAATTTGGGTCCAATTCAACTTTTTTTGTAGTTTGGACTTTAAGCCCAAATAGTAATATCAAATTGGATCAATTTAATCTTATCTGATTTATCTGCATGACGTCATCGAAACTTGTCTTCAATTCAATTCGGGACATGTGTCAACTTCTAATTGGACCCAAAGTCAATGATTTAGAAATTCATCGTTAATTTAGCAAACGACATGGTGCTTGTGATTGGTCCAAAATTTTTCATTCAACAAATGCCCCATTTTCGAGATTTATGCACGTATATGGGTGGATGAATCTCGAAAAAAAATGTAATTTGAGATCAAAGTATGATTTTTTGACTCTTTTAATTTGATGCATCATCATGATCAAAATATTAGAATTTAGCTCAAAATTTTGATTTGAAATCTTGTTCGTTTGACACATTTTCGCTAAAGTAGAATTTATGTTCCCCTTTAATTGCAATTTTAATTTAATTCGAATTCGGACTAGAATTTGGGGTGAAATTGAATCTGGATCAATTTTGGTTTGAGATAAAAATTTGGGATGTGCTCAATTTTACTTGGAAATGAGTATAGAAACTAAGGTTGATTTAAATTTGAGATAAAATTTGGAATATAGCCAAATTTTGACTCGACATTTTATTCCTAACTCAATATCAAGGTTAACCATTTGAATATTGATAAAATTTGGGATATGGCCAAATTTTAATTTGGGACGGATTTGACATTTATCTCACTCGATTTGGCTGGCTTGAATTTAGAATAAAAATTTGGATTAGAGGCTTTAGACTGAGATTTGGAATAACAGTTGATTTTAATTCCAATTTGAATGGCATATGAATTTGAACTTAAATGGAAGAGATTTTGGAGAGCCAACGTATTGGAAGATATGTCTTACTAGCGAGATTAGGCCATTACCAGTGATACCAAGCCATTATCAGCGAGATCATGCCATTACCAGTGATACCAAGCCATTATCAGCGAGATCATGCCATTACCAGTGATACCAAACCATTACTAGCGAGATTAGGCCATTACCAGTGATACCAAGCCATTACTAGCGAGATCAGGCCATTACCAGCGATACCAAGCCATTACTAGCGAGATCAGGCCATTATCAGCGATACCAAACCATTACCAGCGAGATCGTGGGAGAGAGCGAGATCAGCGAGAGCATTTCGAGCGAGATTGTGGGAGAGAGCGACACTGGAGAGAGCGAGATCGTGGAAGAGAGCAAGATTGTGAGCGAGAAAGTGGGAGAGAGCGAGATTGTGATGAGAAAGTGGGAGAGAGCGAGAGTGGAGAGAGCGAGATCAGCGAGAGCATTTTGAGCGAGATTGTGGAAGAGAGCAACATTAGCGAGAGGATTTCCAGCGAGATTCTCCCTTTTTATTATTATTATTATTTTATTAATAAATTTTTTTTCTTTTATTTTTTATCTCAGGCAGCCGTATGTTTTGTGGCTAGCGATACCAGCCTTAGCGAGATTTTCTTCTCCATACTGTTGGCTTATGCCAAATTCTCTCAAGTCTTAAGTTCAAAACTCCTCGTCGTTGAATCTGGAGATTCAAAACTCCACCGTGACCCCTAATTCAGGCAGCCTCCAATCGAGCATGATCTTTTTTTGTTGACTCTTAACTAATTTCAGCAAGAATCGGAGTTCCACACCAAAATAAACAGTATTCAGTTCGAGTAACCCGTGATTTTATCAGATTTCAACTGATTAGTAGAAAAAAATCCCATCGAACTTAGCTATATAAATACTGGCAAGACGCATGCTCTTCTTCATCTTGTAGTGTGATCTCCTTCGTTCTTATGTCCTTTGCAGTTTGAATTGTGATTCTCTTTCGATCTTACATTCTTTACATCCTTTGTCAATCGGACTCGGATTGCAAATCAGCCTTGAATTGCAGTAGGAAGCTGTAAGTAAGGAGAAGGGAGAAAGAAGGAAAGATGGGGAACTAGAGCTTCCTTTCCTTTTTTGTTTTCATATATATATTTTTTCTTTTTTCTTTTTTTTTTTTGCTATTTTATTATTATTATTTATTATTTTTTTTTTTACTAACTTGCCCCCTACTATTTTTTTTAGGAGTTACGGTGCAACCAAAGGAGCACAACAAAAAAAGTTTTTTTTAATCTCATCGACCCGTCTTTGGTGCGCTCGTGTATCCTGATCGTCATGGGAGGGGCCCCGTAAAGGCTTACAACTCTCCCATTCGATCACCCTAGGTGGATCCCGAAAAGGTCTACTTTGTAGCACCGTTCGTACATCTTGATCATCATGGGAGGGGTCCTGCAAAGGCTTACAACTCTCCCATTCGATCACCCTAGGGAGGATCTCGGAAAGGTCTACCTTGTAGCACCGCTCTATCCTGATCGTCATGGGAGGGGCCCCGCAAATGCTTACAACTCTCCCATTCGATCACCCTAGGGAGGATCTCGGAAAGGTCTACCTTGTAGCGCCGCTCGTGTATCTTGATCGTCATGGGAGAGGCCCCGCAAAGGCTTACAACTCTCCCATTCGATCACCCTCGGGAGGATCTCGGAAAGGTCTACCTTGTAGTGCCGCTCGTGTATCCTGATCGTCATGGGAAGAAGCCCCGCAAAAGCAAACAACTCTCCCATTCGATCACCCTAGGGAGGATCCTCGAAAGGTTTGCCTTGTTATGTTACTCCTTGATCAAAATTTGAAGATAAGGGAAATATGCCATTGAGTATTTGAAGATGAGACGGATATGCCATCAAACCTTGAAGATGAGAAGAATGTGCCATTAAGATTTTGAACGGAGTCAGGTTGGCTAAAGTCGATCTCGTGTACAAGGCAGAGCCAGACGGACCAGACCGCATATGAGGTAAAGCTAGGCAAACCAAACTTGATCTCGCATATGAGGTGGAACCACACCCACATTTTTGGAGAGGAAGCGAAGCTACACCAATTTTGGAGAAGGGGTGAAGTTGTACCAATATTTTAGAGAGGAAACGAAACCGCATCACGACTTTGAAGATGGAGTGAAGCCGCGTCATCAATTTGGAGATGAAGTGAAACTGTGTCATCAGTTCGGAGATGAAACGAAGCCACGTCGCGACTTTGAAGATGAAGCAAATTCGAGCCAACATTTTGGAGAGGAAACGAAACTGCACCACGACTTTGGAGATAAAGCGAAACTATGTCATGATTTTGTAAACCGAGTCATTGAAGATGGAGCCGAGCCATGCACACCAACCTTAAACTTGAAGATGGAGAAGCATCGACGGGACCTTCGCATTTGAGTTTGACAAAGCATCGGCAAATCCTCTGCATTTGAGTTTGATGAAGCATCGATGAATCTTCACATTGAGCTTGACTTCGTGACTTTAAGCGTGAAGATGGAGCATTGATGGAGCCTCTAAACTTGAAGATGAAGAAGTGTATAAGTTTACTTTTAAAGAGGAAGCGAAGCGCATTCCACGTATGTGCCTTTTATTTACTGTGTTGGCTCCTTACGAGAATGAACATCTTCAACCTATTGTGTTGCCCCCAATAGGGATGAACATCTTCAATATGAAGTGTCATTCTTTGACAGGGATGATCAGCATCAATCTTGTAGTATTATACTTAGGTGATTGTGATACCTCTTCTGATGGACTAAACTTAAATTTCTTTAAGTTTCTTTCGTACCTTTAAAGAAAGGGATCGAATCATGACGTAGTTCAAGTTTTTTTTTTTTTAACTGGACTGAATTTGAAGTTTCTTTCAAGCCGCCTACATACCCTTCTTAATGATAGGGATCAAGTCATAACGTAGTTTGAAGAGATTTTTTTTTTCTTTTTATGTGCGACTGAACTTAAATTTCTTTAAGTTGCCTACATACCCTTTATAATGAAAAGGATTAAGTCGTAACGTAGTTCATACAATTTTTTTTTTGGCGCCGTTTACATTTTAAGCTCATACGGGCTAGGAGCATCATGTAGTTTAGGCTCTTGCAATGAGGAGCTTCTTCATTTAAACTTCAGAAGCTCTTATTTCATCATGGTTTTGATTATCCTCTTCATTTATAGGATTTGTCAATATGATGAGTTTTGGCTTCACTATCAAGGAACCTTCTGTACTTATGTCACCAGAAAATTTCCTCTTCATGCGTGAAGGGACACGACTGTGAATCTTTTCGTCGTTGTTTTCTTCATGGAATGACGTTGGCTTCAAGATTTTCATCCTTTCTTTATGTTGATCGCTTGTTGTCTTGAGACGATCAAAAGCAGATGCTGGAGGTTGATCTTTCTTTCATGTGGATATACCTAGCCTTTTGAAGGCTGAAGTTCGAGCAGAAGTAGTCGTTGGACATTAGTCTTCTTCTCCTACCGTAGCCATACTTAATCTTTGAAAGACTAAAGATCAAGCACTTGAAGGCTTAATACGATCGAAGATAGAAGTTCTTTGCTTCATTTCTTCTGAGTCTTTGACTTCTTCAGGAGTCACATGATTGTTGTCGACTTCCACTATGCCGATAGTGTGACATGCAATAACTTCTGATACTTTCTCTGGATGATTATTGAGAAAGCTTCTTGGGAGAAATTCTGCCAAAGTTGTCGGCCATCGGAATTGAGGGAAGTCTTTGTCTTCTTTCTTAGCATACTTAGGCTTCCGTGTCATTTTTTTACCTTTCTTTTTATGAGTCTTATTTCTTCTTCTATAGCTTCGATAGGAACGCGACTCTTTTTGGTGGAGTTTAGTTGTCTTCTCTTTCGATGAGTCACTTATCCACCCTTCGTTGTCATCTTCAACAAGCTTAACTTTCTTTTCAGAATTTTCTGTTTGAATCTCTTGTTGGAACCGAACAACTATAGGCTCGAATTCTCCAAACTGAATCGGGCTTTGTCTTTGAGCATGGGACACAAATAGTAATGGAACATTTGAAGTTGCCACTACTGTAGCATGATTTGTCTGAGTTACTTCATCCAAATCTTGCTCAATCTTCTTTTCACGAGCCAACTTCATAATTCGTTCCTTCAGCATGAAGCACCTTTCAACTGGGTGACTAATGACCCGATGATACATGCAGTAGTTAGGATTATCTATTTTTCCTTCTTGTTTCGGCTGCTTGAATTCCGGTAGCTGAATAAGTTGCTTCTCTAGTAGTTGCTCCAACATATCTGTCACATCAGAGTCAGGGAATGGATAAACCTTCTCTTGTTGTTCTTTAAGAGTTGGACGACGCTTTTCGCCCTTATTGTGCCTTCTTTCAAATTTTGTTTGTTTTCCTTTGGAGGAAAATTTCAGCGGGGTCACATGAATGACCATAGATTCTTTTGTGGCACTACCCACGATCTTTTCAGTGCCCTTGGCATCATTTTTGTATTTTCTCCCTTCAGAGACTAGGAAATCTTTAGTTCCCCTGTTGGCAATACTCAGCTTCATATCATGAGCGCGTGTTGCCAGCTCCTCAAACGTATGAGGTTTTATCCCTTGTAGGATGTAAAGAAGCTCCCAGTGCATGCCTTGAGTGCACATCTCCACTGCAGATAATTCAGTAAGTCTATCTTTGCAATCCAGACTTAAAGCTCTCCATCGGTTGATGTAATCGACGACTGTCTCTCCCTTCCACTGTTTGGTATTTGTCAGCTCCATCATGCTAACAGTGCACCTTGTACTATAGAAGCGGTTTAAGAACTCCCTTTCTGGTTGTTCCCAATTGTCAATCACTTCTAGCTCCAAATCAATATACCAATCGAAAGCATTTCCTTTCAAGGTACGGATGAACTGCTTGACTAGCTGGTCTTCTCTGGTTCCTGCATTTTCGCAGGTTTCAATGAAGTGTGCAACATGTTGTTTTGGATTGCCCTTTCCATCGAACTGCTGGAACTTTGGAGGTTGATACCCAGCTGGCATTCTCAGGTTGTTGATTCTCTTGATGTATGGCTTCGAGTACATAAAGGAAGTTTGCAACGGTTCTCCGTACTGAGCTCTTATAGAGTTTGTGATCATATCCTAGAGCTGTTGAACTGACAGGGAGGCAACAGAGGTGGATTGTGGTGGCTGACTTTCCTGCAAGACAGTTTTTCCTTTGTCATTGGCTTTTGTAGATGGGGATTGATTTGATTCAACAGTATCTTGAGCTTGTATCTGATCTCTTAAAGCAACGATTTCATGATCTCGCTCTTCTACAACCTTCATTAGGAGATTTATCTTTACCTCCATCTCTGCCATGGTCGACTCAGTTGTTACGTCAGTCATCATGACAGATACTACATCAAAATGTGATTCTTTCTCTAATATATCAGTAGCAAAAGCATAGTTGTTGAACAAGGGATTTTTTCTGATGACGATCCTGCCTTTAAGAGATTCCATCAGCTGGTCCCAGATTTCCTCCGTGATGACAGAGCTTATGTAAGTTTTGCTTGCGATGGTAGCTTTGGATGCAACTTTCTTTGGTGCCATTTGTAGATTCGTTAGACTTGGATGACGAGAGAGAGATGAGAGGTAGAGATGTTCCACTGGGCGTGCCAATTTGTTCGCACGAGATTTCCGGAGAAACGTGTTTTGTGGAGTTGAACTTGAGTTGATATTGATGTTGGAGTTGATTTGATGCGATATGGTTCGATCTCTAATACTTGATCCTCTGATTCTCTCTCAGTTGGGTGAATATGCTTGACTTAGAGAAGGAAAGCATCGAACGTTCTTGAAGTAGAAGTCTTGGAAGCTCAGTGTAGAAGTCTTGGAAGAGTATTTGTGTCTTCAAAGGTCTTCTACCTTATAGAAGTGCAGCTTCAGGAGACTTAGAAGCTTGAAGTAGAAGTCTTGAAAGAGTATTTATGTCTTCAAAGGTCTTCTGCCTTGTAGAAGTGCAGCTTTAGAAGTCTTGGAAGCTTGAAGTAGAAGTCTTGGAAGAGTATTTGTGTCTTCAAAGATCTTCTACTTTATAGGAGTGCAGCTTCAAGAGTTTTGGAAGCTTGAAGTAGAAGTCTTGGAAGAGTATTTGTGTCTTCAAAGATCTTCTGCCTTATAGGAGTACAGCTTCAGAAGTCTTGGAAACTTGAAGTAGAAGTCTTGGAAGAGTATTTGTATCTTCAAAGGTCTTCTGCCTTATAGAAGTGCAGCTTCAGAAGTCTTGGAAGCTTGAAGTAGAAGTCTTGGAAGAGTATTTGTGTCTTCAAAGGTCTTCTGCCTTACAGGAGTGCAGCTTCAGGAGTCTTGGAAGCTTGAAGTAAAAGTCTTGGAAGAATATTTGTGTATTCAAAGGTCTTCTGTCTTGTAGGAGTGCAGCTTTAGGAGTCTTGGAAGCTTGAAGTAGAAGTCTTGGAAGAGTATTTGTGTTTTCAAAGGTCTTCTACCTTCTAGGAGTGCAGCTTCAGGAGTCTTGGAAGCTTGAAGTAGAAGTCTTGGAAGAGTATTTATGTCTTCAAAGGTCTTCTGCCTTATAGGAGTGCAGCTTCAAGAGTCTTGGGAGTCCTCTGCTTGTTAGTGAATTCTCTCTGGGTCTTCTGAGTGTAAAAAATGCTACCTCTACAAATGAAGAGAACTTCTCTATTTATAGAGTTCTCAGGTGGGCTTCGTGGGCTCGGTTGGTCTATGGGCCTGACCCTTAGGCCCAATTAGTTGGTTTTAGGCCTGATTTGGAATTTGGGTCCAATTCAACTTTTTTTGTAGTTTGGACTTTAAGCCCAAATAGTAATATCAAATTGGATCAATTTAATCTTATCTGATTCATCCACGTGACGTCATCGAAACTTGTCTTCAATTCAATTCGGGACATGTGTCAACTTCTAATTGCACCCAAAGTCAATGATTTAGAAATTCGTCGTTAAGTTAGCAAACGACGTGGTGACTTGTGATTGGTCCAAAATTTCACATTCAATAGGAATGTCACCACATTTCTTCAACAATTTCACTTTTATTTCCTCTAAATTTGGAGGATCATCAGGGAACAATTTTTTTCCCACTAATTTTTGCTGGAAAATGTTTCAAGAATTTTTTTTTCATTTTATGGTTTTTTTTAATATGTTACATACTTTTCCACTAGATACATACTTTTCGTCTAAATATTCTTAACACTCATTTGATATGTGAATTCAATTAAATAAAAATATTTTTTTTACAAAATTTTACTTATAAATATTGCACTTAATGTAGAGAATAATATTTTTTATATAATTAACAACCCCACAACATACTTTAACAGTCATCAGTCTTATAGTAATCGGAAGTGGTTATCGAGGATAATTTTTTTACTGGAGTTCATAGTCGGAAGTGGTTGTCGGAGCCTGAAGTTGGTTGCATGAAAGTGTATTGGAGTTGGTTGTCAAAGTTTTACATTGGAGGTGGTTTTCAAATCCCAGAGTTGGTCGGGCGAAAGTCGTCAAAGTTGATCATCGAAGATAATTTTTGTTGGAGATTGTAGTTGGAGGTGATTGTCGGAGCCCGAAGTTAGTTACATGAAGGTGGTATTACAGTCGGTTGTCGGAGTTTATTGTCGAAGGTGGTTGTCAAAGCCCAGAGTTGGTTGTCATTTCTTGCTTGAAGGTGATTGAAGTTGATTTTCATCGGAGTTTATAGTCAGAGTTGGTCATCGGAGTTTGTTTTCGGAGCCAATTGGTCTCCGGAGTTTGTAGCGCGAAGGTGGTCGTGGGAGTTGGGTCACCGGAGTTCGTTGTCGGAGCCAATTGGTCATGGAGTTAGTAGCACGAAGGTGGTCATTGGAGTTGGGTCACCGGAAGTTGTTGTTGGAGGCAAGAATTGGTTGTCGGAGTTGGTCGCACAAAGGTTATCGGTGCTCGAAGTTGGTTGCCAGAGCTGTCATCGGAGGTGGTTGTCGGAGTCTGGATTTCATCACCGGAATTGTCATCGGAGGTGGTTGTCGAAGGCCGGAGTTAGTTGCCGGAGTTGTCATCGGAGATGGTTGTCGGATCCCTGAGTTAATCCTCGGAGTGTAACAGTGGGTCATGGGAAGAAGGGAGAGTTGGGGTAAGTTGGTAAAATATACCAACTCAACTCCATCACCCATTTAAAGTTATTGGACCAAACAATGAATTAGTATATTATACCAACTCAACTCAACTCATGTTGGTGAGTCAAACACATTCTTATTATTTATGCCTACTTATTTTATTTTTAGTACTGTATATGTATTACACAGGTTTCAATGTATTCAGTAATTTTATTATTCTCTAGGGTTATTTACTTGGTGTGCACCTACTTTTGTTGATGCATTTAAGAGAGGATTTTTTTTTCTTTTGGAAACAAAATTAAATTTTACTATAAAGCCACTTGGGCACAATTTCCTGTGAACGAGGTAAGATTGATCGATTGATCGATTGATCTTTTTGTCTGAATGGTATGTTTTTAAACAGTCTCCACGAGCATCTGATTTCATAATTTGGATATGATTTTCGTAACCATATTTTATTTCTATTGTTCCATAAGGCCCAACATGTTATAGCCAAAATGTTTTGGATTGATTTTCATAACCACTTTTGACAGTATAATTCACTTTCTTCTCAAAATGCCATATCCTTTGTCTTCTATGGATTTATTTATAGGGATTCTTCTACTTATTTCCATCTCATCCACTAGAAGATCCTTCTTCAAACTTTCTTCATTTCAGCTTCCATCACCATTAATATAGGAAGAGGCCACATTTTCTCTAGAATCACAGTTGATGGGTATTAGTTTGAATGTAGATAATCTAGGAATTCATAGGTCCTGAATTTTTTTTGTAGATTTGCCATTGCCAATGCGATATCTGAGCCCAATATAAAGGATGAAAAACAACAAAATTCTTGAAGAGGCTTTCAAAGGAGTTATTACATAAAAATCTATCTAAATGCTCCCACATTGTATCTGTTAAGGATGCCAACACAAGCCACGTCACTAAAGGAAAATCCACTCAGCAGTGCAAGACTTCATAAATTACAGTCTTACTTCTTTACCAAAAGAATAGGATGATTACAACAAGTGTCTAACCATTTTTTGTTGAGTTATTCTTGCATTCCCAAATTACGGATTCCATATTGTATACCTATGTAGTATACCTATGTACATTTCAAGATACAACAAATTATAAAGAAAATTTGGCTGCCTCTTTTGGTTTCACCAATATTGATCAGATCACAATTTCTTCTTATTGGATCGACATCACCCGTTTGGGCTTTATGGGCTCTTATACCATGTTAGATAGTATGGGGTTCCATCTCAAAACTAATTGGCAATGAGAGGAGTAACCCATCTATCCTATAAAGAGTGTGAGTCCCCTTGGTTTTTCCAATGTGGGATTCTCAACACTATGGGCCAAAAGTCTAAAATCATTCACAACAATCCCACATGAATAACTAATATAGCAAACAAAACAAAAGGACATTTTATAAAACCTATTTTTTAATCAAAGATAGGAGAACAAACTTAAACATTGATAATTGTGAAGTAGGGAAACAACTTTGTTACATAGAGTGAGTTGTCTCTTAAACTTTCAATAACTATGGTTGAGACCTCCACAACACGTTTTAGTCCTTCAATTTTCATCGATTCCGCTTTAAGGCCATGCACATAGAACTTCGAGTCAACGTGAAACCTCTAGGAAAAGACTCCTAAACCTTTCCATAGAAGGAGATCACGCCTTCGCAATCATGTTAATTGCTTCATCAAGTCTATCGCAATAGACCACTGAAAAACTGAGCTATGAAGACTTCACATCTAGTCCATACCAGAACCAACTTCATCAAGCCTATCAAAGACAAACCATTCAAAAACTAAACTACGAAAATTTTACAATTATCCATCAAGTCCATACCAGGATCACCCAAAGAAAGAACTCACTACAAGATTCTGGGCTTTAATGTCGGTTTAGCCCTTTAATGTCGTTTGTCAACTGAAGTCCAAAATCCATTGAAGCCCTTTAAACCGACATTGAAGCCCATAATCCATGTCCCTTTTTTTTTTCAATTATTGTCTGTTTTTTTAAATTTCGTTGTCGAATCCATTTTTAATATCGGTTAAAAAGTTAAAAATGACGTTATATGTCTCGTGTTGGGTTAGGAAATGTCCGTCATTGTTTTTTTTTATTAAAATATATAAAATCTTTTGCATGGCAAGCCATCAATATTTGTCTTCCACTTATGAATTCACTGAACTCAAACCTGAAATATAACAATAGACAAAACAATACATTCTACCACAAAACTAAATACAAAGTTACCTGCAATGAAGCACACTTCTATAATACTTTATCTACAAACAAGAATTAATATTTCCAATCCATTCTATATACTCATCAAATATGAAATAAACACACTAATCACCAACATTTGTATATCGATAACACACTTTCATAGAACAATAATTATAATTATCAACCACCTCTATGATAATCATTTCTTAAATTCACGAATATCAATTAGTACTTCCATGAATACTTATACCAAATACCCCATAAACAAAAAAAATTATACATAAATCTTCCAATAAACAAATCATGATTAGATAAATTTGCATTCATTCTAAGCTAGCATTTACATTCTATTGAGACAAAAAAAAAGAAGTACATCCTTACACAAATCGGCCAACAAAACTTGCCCATTGGGTTCGAATTACGTCAATCTCTCCTTGGGTATATGCATTTTTTGTATTGAACTACAAAAAGAAAAAAAAAAGTTAAACTCAACATAAGTTTACATCATTTATTAAATTAAAGCTAGTATATAAAAAATAAATAATTTATGTACGAGGCTAGTAATGGGAGTAATAGGATTATGCACTATTTCGTGTATATACTTTTCCACGTAGTACCCGCATCCTACAGAATCTAATTGATGGGGGCACTGCATATAAAGAAGTTGAAAACAATTATTCTTGTATTCGAATGAACATAAATTGTTAAAAAATGAATGCAAATTTACCTTTACAGGTTTCCATTTTGGAGAAGACCGATGGTGTTGGAAATCGTGCTTGGATTGCCATGTTTTCAATCCACTAAATAGTTTGAAAACATTAGTTAAACATAGACACTTCAATTAAGAGCTAAGAAAGTTAAATTACACTTACATGATTATAACTCCATGAAAATCCTCTTGAACCTTACTTCGAATAGAGTCCAAAACATAAACACAATTTTCTTGTAGATTGATTACAATCAATATCTAATGATAACTATAATAAGAAACAATTTTGAAATATTAGTATGCGTATAATGCAAATTAAAAATAACTAAAGAACTTGTACTTACTTACCCTGTGTTATATGGAATAAGAACTAATTGGTCCTAATTAGCCAATTCTAGTTGGTTGGCTAAATTTCTGGATCGAATATCTTGAGACTTCACATGTGGCGACATTCTTGCTTAATCAATTATAAAAAACTTCTTCGTAATATCACGACCACATTCATCCCAAAAATACCTAAACAAAGTAAAAGTTATTATTTAAACATGAAACAAAATATACATGAGTGAATCTAGATGAGTAATACTTACGTAATATATGTAAAAATACACATGTAACCTATTTCAACCATCAATACTGGATTAGATCATCACAGCTTAAATAAACAAATTTGTCTCTTCCAAATATATGCTCGTTCAAATTGATACGGATCATGTCTACATTTTTCATGCTATGCATGGCATGTCCGTTCAAGAGTTTGATGGTACCATTGGCATCAGTATATTTAGAGGAGTGGTGAAGCTCTTAATTATTGAATGGTCCTACCATAACCAAAGTTACAAAAGTTCAAAGTACGAAAAATAATAAATAACCAAACTCATATACTGAAAAAGAGGCATACTTTTTTCTCGTCAACCATAATTACAAGTTCACGAGGCCATGTTACGAAGTTGCTCATTGCTTAATTTAAAGACTCTATTTCTTCCTTCACAGGAATTGGTATTGGCAAATCTTCTCCCATGACAATGTCAATCAGAACTTTAACAATTAAGCATGACACATCATCATCAAATGTTGTGACTACTGCAACAATATTATCTACAGTTCCTATAGCCAAGTAGCATGGTGTCCCCTTAACAAATTTAAAAGAACTAATGTCATACATGGTTAAGCACAATATGATTAAAATTTTAAAAGTCACAATAAATAAATTATCTCCAAATCTTCTTTACGCATCTTCTCAGTATCTTCTTCTTCAGATGCACTTAGTGTGACACATTCAACAGATGATTTGGACTGATGAGATTGTCTGCTATGAGTTTTTTCTCTTGACACTTTACCATGTCGAACATTTTTTTTCATTAGAGCCTCTTTCAATTTCTTGGCTCATTGAGGACTTTGGTTTTACTAATTTGAAATATTGGGAATGGAAAATAGAATTACCTACTCTTCTAACACGTCCCCAATGTTCATCTGTACTCAATGCTTTGGTTAAATTCTCCCAGAGTCTCGTAGTTGATAAACACTGTACACATTGTTATTAATAAAATAAGAGTTATTTTATTGTGTATTTACTCATATCCAATAAACAAATCTCCATGGTTATTATATGTAAACTTAAGCATATATATGAGATATACAAGTAGATCATGCCTTAAGTAGTAACCTAAAAGGTCTGTAGTATAAGAATTAAAGAGGGATACCTTATCCTTGTGATACTATGGATACGACCCGATTTGTAGAGGTTTACAAGTGTTGTGAACTATTACAGATGGTCTGATACTGTCCATTCATGTGAAGACATGCGCGCGGGGGTGTCCTATACAAAGATTTTGTATAAGACCGAACCACGAGATGATTCGTCTCTTCATATAACGCTGTTGATACTTGAGACTTACATCTCACCTAAACGACCATAGATGACATGACCTTAATCCTGAGTGTTTTGAGAACTTCTGCCTTTGAGGATGGTCCTTTGATTAGTATGGGTATGAGTGCTCAGATTACCAACTCAACAAGCCTACTTTTTTGGGGGTTTGTCTGATCGGGGTGCTGGGAACTCAGTTACACAAGACATAATACACTCCTTCCCCATAATAGGGGTAAGTAGATAGATTGCTCCCTTAAGAGCTGATTCCGGGTCTTGAACATAGTGGCCATGGCCTCTCTTTGGAAGAGAGGACTTAGCCATAGTAGGACTATGACTTATGTTCATTAAAGGAATTTTTGGTACTTAAGAAGTTCGATGTAACTACAGGGGCAAAATGATAAATTGGCCGAGATGTACTTACAAGTGATTTGTGAAGGGTTATCGCACTATTGATTGGTTGATATGGACACAGAAATATATCTGTAGTGAAGAAAGTGCAGTTGTCGGTCTTTAGTGGAGTGCTCGACAATTAACGGATCATGGATCTTGTGACTAAGAGTTTAGTCAGTTATTCACGTATCATTGGAGCTTCAACCTACAGGTTCATAAGGTCCCCTTGGTAGCTCAATGGATTCAAGTTGAGAATCAGTTCTTGGGTTTTATTTGAAATGTTCAAATTGACAAGAGGAAATTCAATTATATATAATATAATTGGTATAATGTATGAGATACATCAAGTGGAGGATTAATGTAAATATGATTTATATTAAGTACCATAAAATAGAAAAATAACTATGATTTATATGTTTCATGAGATGAAATATTAAAACTATAGGTTATAAATATAATATGGTAAGTTGGTTATCATATATATTTATAATAATATTAATTAGTTGAGAATTATCTCTTTTTCTCTAATAACTAATTGAGTGGGAGGTTATTGGTGGTTTTATGGTAACCGTGAGATGAAAGGAAAAATATTTTCCTAAAATTAAGAATTATTCAATTCAAAAAGAGTCACAGTAATGCTATCAAGTGAAAGTGTTTCACTAAGTGATAGCTAGTAAAGAGACTAAACGATCATAGAGATTAACTATACGATAGTTCACTCAACTGATCATAGCTAAATAAACGCATGGCATTGTCTATACAATAGGTTGTCATTTTCTACACGATCAAACATATCGTCTATACGATAGGCATCATCCTATCTCCCACTTGCTTGATCGTCTACACAATTGTTGTCCTCCAGTCTCTTTCTCTAACCAAGATCACACAGAGCCCACAACTTCTGGATTCTCACTCGAGAATATCAAGGTAACCATTGTGGTGGTATCCTCATTCAACTTGATTAGTTTCGAGGATTCATGGAGGCCATTCGTTGGGTTCGTGATCATTGTGTTCGTTGTGTTTGTGTTGCACTGGTCGTTGCGTTCGAGAGTTGTGCTGTTCTTGGACGTTTGGATTTTGATCAAGGGAGTTTGAAGAATGTTTCTTCAAAGGTATGCATACTCTATCCCTTGATTTCTCCTAAAGCATGCTGTAATTTCTTATTGTACATGACCCTGTGTGCCTGCCAATATGAATTTACTCGATCCTCGATGACTCGTCACTCGATACTTGATGGCTCATCATAAATTCCTCGATACAAGATCACTCGATACCTAGCTTCATAGTCACTCGATACGGCTAAAATCGACACGTGTATACTCAATCAGATCCATGTTATACTCAACCTCAATTCTTTTGAATTCTCTTATTCGTCGAAACCTGCTCTGTAGTTAATGCTCATATACGAACATACACAAATTGGGAAAATTTTTGACAATATACATGATTCTTTCAAATCAATTTCTTGAAATGAGAAGTAACTTTCTTTTATTAATTGAGAACAAACAAAACTGAAACCCAAAAGAGAAAATCGGGATCACTCTCTCTTCAAAAAATCCATTTCATAAAACTTGTTTTTCTTGACGGAGATCAAATTATGAACGCATTGAGATCATTTCCCTATATTGTCTCACACCTCAAGTAAGTAAATATATTTTTTTCCTGCTCAGTCATTTTACTTTTCCAATGATGTGCGAGACATACGAACATAGCAAAGAGAATGAACGAATGTAAGTTTGGGAGTGTGCATTGATACACGCAAGTAGCTCCCAGTGAAGCGAGGATGAGGGGAGAGAGCTATGAAACAATAAGCATCGAGTTGAGAATACTGAGTATCGAGTGACAAGCATCGAGCATTGAGTAGCGAGTATAACGAGTATTTAACAGTTACCTATTTTCCTAACTACTCACTTTCTATATAGTTTTTCTTGAAGGATGGAGAAGTATTGAAGTATTGAATTGTGACTATAAGCAAGCTAGCACATTTGTTATTCATCACCTAATCAAGGACAAGTTCGACATTGGTCAGGGGAAAAACCGCACCATATTATTGAGGATATGAGACATCAATACGGTGTCAATATTAGTTATGAAAAGGCATGACGTGTAAGAGAAACTGCTTTTGCTCTTGCAAGGAGGACGCCAGAGGAATCATATGTTGTCTTGCACGCATATGGTGAGGCTTCGAAGATAGAAAATCTTAGAACTGTATTTGAGACCGAGCTTGAAAAATCAAAATATTTCAAATATGTGTTCATGGCACTAGGTGCGAGTTTAAGAGGTTTTAAAAGTTGTCAACCCATGATCATTGTAGATGGAACTCATTTAAAGGGTAAGTATAAGGGAACAATGATAATTGATGTTGCAATGGATGGTAATAACCAATTGTACCCACTAGCATATGCAATTGTTGATGGTGAGAATGACCAAGCCCTGAAGTGGTTGATGTCGAACCTTAAAATAGCAATTGGACAATGCCTTACCCTCGTATTCATCTCAGACCATGAACAAAGTATAACTAATGTCATTGATATCGTATTCCCTAATTCTTACCACACACTTTGTACCTTCCATTTGGAAATGAACATGGAGAAATACTTCAAAGACAAGGCTATTAGAAAATTGTTCCATGATGCTTGTAGAATGTATCGAGAATCAGAGTTCAAGTGTCACTGGGTCCAAATAGTGAACTATAAGAAATATTCCCTTGCTAGATATTTAGAGGATTTCGGTATTCAATAGTGGGCACGATGTTACCAGTCTTGGAACTGATATGATAACATGATCAGTAATAATGTCGAATGTTTCAATGCTATTACCAAAGAAGCAAGAGTGTTACCTATAACTTTGTTGCTAAAATACATAAGAAGTCTACTTCGAGGTTGATTTCATGAGTGGCGAACAATGTGGTCTAATAGTACATCGACACACTCAATGTATGGAGAGGAAATAATGGGTTTAGAGTGTGACAAAGCTAGGCGATGCCGAATAAATCCAATCTATTGTTATAGATTTCATGTCAAGGACGGTGGATTAGATGGTATAGTCAGCCTTAACATTTGAGAATGTAGTTTCAAGCAATTTCAGTGTTTGGAGATTCCGTGTTCACACGCTATTGCTGCAGTTAGAGAGCGTAATATCAATTTGTTTACTCTATGTAGTAGATTGTATAGTGTTGATTCCCTAGTACTAGCATATGCGGAATCAATAAACTAGCTTGGTCATGTATCCAAATGGAAAAAGCCACCAGGGTCTACCGAGGTAAAAATACTCCCACCGAAAAAAGTGGTATAGGTTGGTAGATGAAGGGTAAATATGATACTGCCTGCTGGAGAGCATGTCACATTAAAGAAATGTGGACGGTGTGGCCAATTAGGACATAACAGACAAAAGTGCAATGAACCACTTGATACGTCCAAACTCAACAAACGGGCAAGGATAACTAGGGGACCCAGTAAACGTCAAAACTTAAATACTTGATAATTTACTACTCTATATTATATAGATTATTCATTCTGTAATGTAAAGATGTTCTGATAAATACTCGATACACAATACTCGTTACTCAATACTCGTTAAGCTATACTCGTTACTCGATACTCGTTACACTATACTTGATACGTGTTACATGTTACTCGAAAATACTCGATAAACATTAACTATATAGATGGTATAGATTTACAAATACTATATACTCGGTGCATGTTACTCGATACTTGAGACAGTTTGGATTCAGTTTGATTTACAAATAATATCAAAATATTGTTTCAAATTTACAAATAATGTCACAATTTACATAGATGGTATAGATTTACAAATAATGTCAAAATTTACATAGAGAGCCCTAATAAAAAAAAAAATGATCTGCGCACAACTCGACATCATATTATATATAGTTTGGATTTGGTTTGATTTACAAATAATGTCAAAATATCGTCTTAGATTTATAAATAATGTCTACATAGGTGGTATAGATTTACAAATAATGTCAAACTTTACATAGAAAGCCCTAATAAAAAGATTGATCTACCCACAACTCTGCATCATACTATATATAGTTTGGATTCGGTTTGATTTACATGTAATGTCAAAATTTTGTCTCAGATTTACAAATAATGTTAAATTTTACATAGGTGGTATAGATTTACAAATAATGTCAAAATTTACATAGAAAGCCCTAATAAAAAAAATTGATCTGCCCACAACTTGACATCATATTATATATAGTTTGGATTCGGTTTGATTTACAAATAATGTCAAAATATTGTCTTAGAATCATAAATAATGTCAAAATCTACATAGATTGTATAGATTTACAAACAATCTCAAAATCTACATATAAAGCCCTAATAAAAACTTTGATTTGCCCACAACTCAGCACCATACTGCAACCTAAAATCATGCATCTTATCCTGTCGTAAGCTCTCCCTACTCGACCCAGTCACCAAGTACTCAAAGTACTTGAGATTGAATATCCTACAGTCTAATGTATTCTCATGTAGTGCGCCTGTATTGATATGGCTCAGCTTCCAAGGACTGGGTACAAGATCGGGCTTTACATCATATAGGTTGCAGAATTGTGCCAGTGAAGGGAGAGTAAAACATATGAACGCCAAAAATTTAGCAAATCCTTTGGTGTGAAGTACTTGGGGAGTGAGTCATACAAAAGGGTGCGTCCGATGTTTATCTCCACCACCAAAATAAACCAATGCTGCTTGTAGTTGACTGGGCTATAGATGTAAACGACATTTGCCAATCTAGGTTGATGTTTAGGTACCAGTCTGAGCACATAATCGACATATGTGTGTTCTTTCTCCCATACTTTAGTAGCTTCTTCCATTGTTTTCCCAAGTATGGCCTAAAACAAGCTATCTGGACCTTAGAGGTTCAAGTGACTCTGCAAAATAGATAACAATAGGTTCAAGTGTATATCAATAATGCAAAATTGTACATTAAAATTTAAACCCTCTATAATACATACCAATAGGCCACATGGCAATATCGTGAATCAATGAATACATATCTCTGGCCGGCTAATAAAGTTCCGTCGGAGAAACATGAATAAAGAATCGAGGACCTGTAGTTTGCAAGTTAAGTCAAAGAATGAGAATAGTAATTAACAAGCATATAAATGTAATAAGGGATGTTAACTTACATCGTTCTTAACCCAATTACTATCACGTGTTAGCTCCCAGAACAACTTCTTCATCATGCAATTCCTCCTGAATAGGACTTCATTTCCCAGCCATTGAGGACCCATATCCACGCTAGTCAACAAAACAATGAACGATATCAATCAAATGTTCACCGAGCTAAATGTATTTTTGTTTTTTTCCTATCGCCCTTACTGTGTCAACTAGAGGGGTGTACACTTGTGTCGGCTTCCTCTTCCTACTTATCTGTCTTTGTTCCCCCTCATAGTTCACGGTCTTGGTGGAGGTGAAGGAAATCTAACATGAAGATTTTCATGAGCAGCGGAAGGATCTTTCCAAATTTTAATCGTATATAAACTTTACAATTACAATCACAAACGAAAACATACGGTTATGCATAAAATAGAAATTACAGCATGCTTTACTATAGATCAAGGGAAGAATCAACAAACCTTTGTAATCTTTAAGTTCCTTGATCACGAACACTCGATCACAGCAACACACGAACGTTCGTCCAACACGACTACTACATTGCACGATAACCGCGCACTCGTACTAAGCGATTGCCAAGGTCACGAACATCGTGAATGACCTCCACAGAACCTCGACAGTGTCGAGTTGAGTATGACACCACCAAGAAGGTTACCTTGGTATTCTCGTTGTGAGAATCCAGAGGGTGGGCTCTGTGTGGACTTGGTTTGAGGCAGAAAACTGGAGGAACCACAATCGTGTAAACGATTGAGCAAGTGGGAGATGGAACAACCTATCGTATAGGAAATCGTTTAGGAAAAGCTATGCGATCATCTAGGAAAAGCTATGCGGTCGTTTAATCATCGTCTAGCTGAGTATCTATTGTGTAAGAACACTCCACGATTGTTTAGCTAACTCCAAGCTGTCGCTTAGTAAATCTGATTTACTTGACAACTTCTCCATGAGAATTTTCCGAGATTCAAAAATCTCAAAACAAAAATTTTGCAAATCCTTATTAAAATTAGGAAAATATTTTTCCTTTTATCTCATGGTTACCATGAAATCACCAATAACCTCCCACTCAATTGGTTATTAGAGAAAAAGAGATAATTATCCAATAATTAATATTATTATAAATATAGATGATAACCAACTTATCATACAATACTTATAATCTATAGTTTTAATATTTCATCTCATGAAACATATAAACCATAGCTCTTTTTCTATTCCATGGCACTTAATATAAATCTCATTTACATTAATTCTCCATTTGATGTATCTCATACACCACTGATCATATCATATATAATCGAATTACCTCTTTTCAATTTGAATATTTCAAATCAACACCAAGAACTGATCCTCAACTTGAATCCATTGAGCTACCAAGGGGACCTTATGGACTTGTAGCTCGAAGCTCCAACGGTACGTGAATAACTGACTAAGCTCTTTAGTTGTAGGATCCACCATCCGTTAACTGGCAGGTACTCTACTAAAGACCTACAGCTGAACTCTTCTTACCACAGATATATTATGTGTCCATCTTAACCCATCAACAGTGCGAGAACCTTTCACAGATCACCCGTAAGTATAGCTCGACCAATAACCGTTATGCCCCCGTAGTTACATCTAACTTCTTAAGTACCACTGAATCCTCTAATGAACATAAGTCATAGTCTTACTATGACTGAGTCATCTCTTCCAAAGAGAAGCTGTGGCCACTATGTTCAAGCCTCAAAATTAACCCTTAAGGGAGCAATCTATCTATATACCCCTACTTCGAGGAAGAAGTGAATTCCATCTTGTGTAAGTGAGTTTCCAGCTCCTAAATCAGATAAGTCCCTAAAAAGGTAGGCTTGTTGAGTTGACAATCTGGCCACTCTCACCCATACTAATCAAAGAACATCTAAAAGGCAGAAATTTCCAAAATACTTAGGATTGAGGTCGTGTCACCTATGGTCGTTTAGGTGAGATGTAAGTCTCCAATATCAATGACATTATATATAGAGTCTAGTCATATCGTGGTCCGATCTTATATAAACTCTTTGTATAGGACACCCCGCTCGCATGTCTCCACATGAATAGTCAGGATCTACCATCTGTAGTAGATTACAATACTTGCAAACCTCTACAAAGTGGGTCGTATCCATAGTGTCACCAGGATTAGGTATCCCACCTTGATCCTTATACTATAAACCTATTTAGGTTATCACTTAAGGCATGATCCACTTGTATATCTGATATATGTGCTTAAGTTTACATAAGATAACTGATAGTTTGTAGAAATATAAGCTAATGTAGCCTTTACTTAGAATTATGAGGGCTAACAAGCAGAATATGCATTAATAATACCAAGAATTCATGCGAAAAAGTGAGCTTGCTTCGATCAGCACAAAATATCCTCACTAAAGTGTCTATTTTCACAGATATTGTAGGAATTGACCGCATGCGTCGATCTTAGACTGCCGCAAGAGTAACTACATGCAAAGGGTCATAAAGACTAGTTTGCTACATGGAATGTTGCGTCCACAGAGTGATAATCGTAATGAAAAATTGATCGCCAAGTGGGAAGAATGCGTTGACACTTCAAGAGTAACAAGCTTGAACCCATACCTTGGGAGTATCGACAAGATAAGGTGATGTTGACATTGCCCATACTGCGACAAAGGTAGCAGTGAGTCAAAACACAATTATCAATACTATTGGCATTTGAGCTCTATAAACAGCACCTTGGGTTTTCACTTCAAATCATCTGAGTTTCTACTTTAAGGCAGATCCTTGTGATCATAGATGAGAGCATGAGCACACACTCTTTGAGGATTCTTCACTTCTACAGCCCACTCCGAGTGATGATCGGAGTTTCGCCGGAGATAGAGCTCGAGAGAGACTTCTACACCATCCATCCATGGCACCACCAGCAGCCTTGATGCATTTCGGATGAAAAGAAAGAGATTGTTTTCATCTAGCCTTCCATTTCTCCTCTTATCTCTATATTGTATGACATTTTGGCTTAAGACATTATTACAGTTTGTAATCAATGCATATCTTAATTCCTTCAACACCATCTTCATCATATTCTTCTTTTTTATCATCATCTACATTCATCATTTAGTTAAGCATCGAAGACAGTCGCATACTCAATCGTGCAGCCTAGAGATAGGGCGTATGTAACAACCCATCGAGAGGTGTGCATTGCACGAGTATAGTGAGTTAATCATCTTTGCTTGTTGTGAGGATATAGCAACACTTGTCTATGAGCTGTCGCAATTCTTGTCTATGAGCTGACTAACCACAACTAACTGCCCGAAAAGGTAAGTAGTGGAACACACTAAAGAAAAGTAAGCCTTGTTCTTACAGATAGGCACGATCTTATGCTCGACGCAACCATGCATTATAGAGATATAGGCATGCGGCTGGCCACCAAGAGGTGTGCGATGCATTAGTGTGGCGAGCTAGGATTACTCGAGTGACCTAACATAATGAACAACACTTGCTGCATCTCTACCAATTCTCATAGTTAAACTTCCATTGCTCAATCTGTTTAGTTAGGAGTAGGAGTAGTGCATAATCCTTTAACTTTTGTCTTTTTACTTTTATTCATCGCCTCAAACGCATTACTTCACAAATACTATTTAGTTATAAGTCTCTGTGTTCGACCTTGGATCATCCCGAGAAACTTGTATTCTCGTTATACTTGACGAGAAAGCAAGAAAACTTGTGATAGGAGCGCATAGTCATCGCATACGTGCTTAAACGCATGTTGTATATTTTTTAGTCCAATGCATGACCGTTGATGCATGGAGATCCACGTATAACATAAGAGAAGCATATTTATTTTCCTCTCCCTTTTCCGACCCTACAAGTTTTTGGCACCGTTGCTGGGGAACTTGGCAACTAATAGTTTTTTAAGTTTTATGTTTTCGCAGGCATCCCTTTTAGTCTTGGGCATATTGTAGCTTGTGCGATATTTGAGTGAAGGTGATGCACCGAAAGTCAATATTGACCCTGAGATAGAAAGGCTATCTGTCGCACAAGCCAGAAGCAGTCTTAGAAGCATGTTAACCAACATGCGGCCAACAAAAGCTGGAAGCTTCGATGGTTAGGACAACGAGTTCCTTGACCTAAGCAGTCGAGTTCAATCTCCTGCATGGAAGACTCCTTACGATGATTTCACTCCAATTTCTCCAGGAACGTCTTCTACTGTATCTTTATTGTACTTTCCTAGTTAACTTTAGTTATTTAATTATTGCCATTTACGGCTGCTTTCTTGGATGTGATATGCATCCGCTCCCTATGGCGCGTTAATAATCCCTCTCGATGTGTTGTTTCAAAGGAAGAATCCTCTCCATCATTCAACGCATGGCTATGTCCTCCGCATGAGTTCTAAGTATTGACGAAATTGATACTCTGCTCATAGGTCTTTTCTCTTGTTATCTTTTATGTGTTATCCTTCTTTAATTCTCTTTTGTTCGCTTACTTTCTTTTGCGTTCATAGATTAACATCCATGATGGAACTTATAATTCATTATATCCAATAATTAAACGTCGCATGGCTCACCTCACTCTAGTAACTTCTTCAAGGTTCACTTTAGTAACTTCTTCAAGTTTTATTATGTGTAAACCTCTGCTCAAACATCTTTTACCGCATTCCTGAAAGAGTTTACTTTCAGCTTTTTGGCAAGGACCCCTGCCTGGGGGTGGCAATGGTCTGGGCAAATGCGTCCAGTCTAAACATTGGAATGTTTACTTAAAAAAAAATCATAATAAAAACTCCACAGTCAATGCAAAGGAGAGACCCAAGCTGATAAGAGTCAAAGTTGTGAAAGGCACTTACCTAAAGTTGGATATTTCGTATGACACCCATGTAAGTAAGCCAAAACGAAAGTAGGTGACCAGAATCAATACATAATAATAACTTCTCTGTATGGCTCAACCGAAGTAAGCTAAGACAAGTGTTGAGTTGAATATGGCACGCAATCGAAGTTAGATGCCCGCATGACACCCATGTGGGCAAGCCAAAACGAAGAGCGTAACCAGGTTTAACGCCTCATTCAATAATGTATCGCGAAGCTGTGAATCGTATTAAACAAACGCATTGTAAAATGTTAAAAGCAAAGTTGCCTGAAATGAGTAAAAAGTTTTTGAGCAGAGGGTTACCAAATTTAAACTTAGAAAATATCTCTTAAAAGAAGTAGCCAAATTTGAGGAGAGTGTTTCTGCCAAGGTTAGAGGTACAATTGAATTATATTTTGAAAAGCTGATCAACGCAGAGGGAATAGTCAGAGGGTAAATTTTGAATTTCCTATGTATAAGACATGCTTGAGGACAAGCATGATTCTAAGTTTGGGGGTGTGATAGCTTGTAGAAATACAAGTTATTATAGACTTTTACTTAGAATTATGAGGGCTAACAAGCAGAATAGCGTTAATAATACCAAGAATTCATGCAAAAAAGTGAACTTGCGTTGACCAGCACCAAAAATCCTCACTAACCCTATATCATGCATTATTCCACATCAAAGTGTCTATTTTCACAGATATTGCAGGAATTGACCGCATGCGTCGATCTCATACCACCGTAAGAGTAACTGCATGCAAAGTTTCATAAAGACTAGTTTGCCGCTGGAATGTTGCATCCACAGAGTGATAATCGTAATGGAAGATTGATTGCCAAGTGAGTGGAATGCATTGACACTTCAGGAGTAACAAGCTTGAATGCATACCTTGGGAATATCAACAAGATAACGTGATATTGACATTGCCATACCGCGACAAAGGTAGCAATGAGTCAGAACGCAATCATCAATGTTGTCGACATTTGAGCTCTATAAATAACACTTTGGATCTTCACTTCAAATCATCCGAGTTTCTGTCTTAAGGCAGATCCTTGTGATCACAAATGAGAGCATGAACAGACACTCTTTGAGGATTCTTCACCTCCACAGCCCAATCCAAGTGATGACTAGAGTTTTGCCAGAGATAGAGCTCAAGAGAGACTTCTCCACCATCCATCCATGGTGCCACCAGCAGCCTTGACGCATTTCGGATGAAAAACAAGAGATTGTTTTCATCTAGCCTTCCATTTCTCCTCTTATCTCTGTATTGTATTACATTTTGGCTTAAGACATTATTACAGTTTGTAATCAATGCATATCTTAGTTCCTTCAACACCATCTTCATCATCTTCTTCTTCTTTATCATCATCTACATTCCCGGTTTAGTTAAGCATCAAAGACAGTCGCATACTCAAATGTGCAACCTAGAGATAGGGTACATGTAACAACCCACCGAGAGGTGTGCATTACACGAGTATAGTGAGTTAATCCTCTTCGTTTAATGTAAGGCTATAGCAATGCTTGTCTATGAGCTGTCACAATGCTTGTCTATGAGTTGACTAGCCACAACTAACTGCCCGAGAAGGTAAGTAGTGGAACACACTAAAGCAAAGTAAGCCTTGTTCCTAGAGATAGGCATGATCTTATGCTCGGCGCAACCATGCATTAAAGAGATCTAAGCATGCGACTGGCCACCGAGAGGTGTGCGATGCGTTAGTGTGGCGAGCTGGGATTACTCGAGCGACCTAACATAATGAACATTATTATGAGTTAACAGTTACTTCATCTCTAGCAATTCTTATAGTTAAACTTCCATTGCTCAATTTGTTTAGTTAGGAGTAGGAGTAGTGCATAATCCTTTAACTTCTGTCTTTTTACTTTTAATTCATCGCCTCAAACGCATTACTTCACAAACACTATTTAGTTACAAGTCCTGTGTTCGACCTCGGATCATCTCGAGAAACTTGCGTTCTCATTATACTTGGCGAGAAAACGAGAAAACTTGTAACAGGAGCGCATGGTCATGGCATACGTGCTTAAACGTATTTTGTATATTTTCTAGTCCATTGCATCATTGTCGACGCATGTAGGTCTACACATAACATAAGACAAGCATATTTGTTTTTCTCTCCCTTTTCTGACCCAACAATAACCATGGAGCTTTGTTTATTGGATATGAGTAAATGCCAGAATGAAATAACAATTATTTTATTCATAAAAAAATGTGTATAATTACAAACAACGGAACTCTAAGAGAATTAGGATACCAATCCCAACAGAAGGGTGGATGGATGAGGTCATGGGACTTGATGAAAGATGAAGGAATGGAGTCACTGGTCTCGATGGAAGGTGGAGGAATGGGGTTCTGGATCTCGGTGGATAGTGGAGGAATGGGTCATATGAGTCAGTGGAAGGTGGAAGAATGGAATCATATGACCTAGTGGAAGGTGGAAGAATGGGGTCATTGGTCTCGGTGGTGAGTGAAGGAATGGGTCGTGGAACTCAAGGAAGGTGGAGGAATGGAGTCACAGGTCTCAGTAGCTAATGGAAGGGTTGGGTCATGG
Source organism: Benincasa hispida (assembly GCF_027475165.1). Lineage (NCBI taxonomy): Eukaryota > Viridiplantae > Streptophyta > Magnoliopsida > Cucurbitales > Cucurbitaceae > Benincasa > Benincasa hispida. The sequence continues at coordinate 24,924,301 of NC_143479.1, read as the reverse complement.
GACTCAGTGGAATGTGGAGGAATAGGGTCAATAGTCTCAGTGGACTCTATGCGTAAACACTATATCATTTACGAAGTATGTTAGGTCAAACACAACATGATATAGATTTACATTAGAATAAGTGTAAGATGATATTACATACTTGATATAATGACTGCAGTAGGCTGGTGATTGTTTGTATGTCGGCCTGAAGGATACTCAAGTCAAATTTCACATCTTTCAAGTTTGACTGTACATCGTCCAATTTATGCTCCATCATAGACACTCTCTTGTCTATGTCACATAGTGATGTGCAAATGCCCACACTCCTCATGGGCTCAAAATGGGTTGTATTCGATCGAGGAGACCCTCATTCCTCAATTGAAGGCACATGCTCGTCAGTAAGGAGTTCATGAGACTCGTTATGAGGAGAGTGAATCTCATACTCGTCGGTAGGGAGCTCATGAGACTGATGCTCATCGAGTTCTGGCTCGTTGGATAGATGATCGTGACTTAGTGACTACGAGCATCCTCATCATGGTGTGATCTATGTGTCTCTGAAGAGGTTGTCTCGGCATTGATGTGCTCGTATACGAGTCGTTCATTAACTTTAGTGTCCTTATACCGCCTCTCCCTATCAGACATGATCAATGGTGTGGGTGTGATTTTTGTCTGTACAAAACAACAAACAATTTGTTAGTTATATGTGACATTCACCATAAATCCAAGTAAATTTTGATGTAAAACACTAACTTCGATGGACTCAAACACATCTCGTACTATTGTTTTGGTTGGCAGTGAGTATGTACACTCCCACCTTAGGAATCGAGGCACGACATGTCCATTCAATCGGGTTGCAACTTTTCTGACAACCTTTGAAATGATCTCGTACGCCCACAACTACCATAATTCATAAACGATTATAGAAGCATAAGTAGTAAGTGACATTGACATTATAATTAGTAGATCTCATATGGCCAATGAATAGATATTACCTGAAAAGCATGAGAAAACCTTGGTAGGTTGTACTTGACAATGTAGTTCTTATTGTTCTTGGACCTTTTTTTTGTAGTTCTCTTCCTTGCCACTCAATCCTCTTTGTAGTCCAAGTAACGTCCTCTACCATAACACATTTCCCCAACTCATGGAATTGAAGTAATCTAAATCCTTCATATCAATTAATAAGGTCTTGTTGACATAGGCCCTCGTCTTTTCCTTTCCTGTCATATCGAATTCAGTGTAATAGACCAATGTCATCTTCACAACATCCATATCATTCTCAAACTTCATCTTCTTGTACATTGTCTCCAAGGTATCAATATGAATATCCCCACCAAAATCATTCTCTAAGTACCTATTACGTAGTAATCCAGTTACTTCAATCCTCCTTACAAGTACGGGATTAGGTGATCGCCACAATCCCGTCACTAATAGGAAGTCTTCTTTGGTGAATGTTATAATCGTACCATTCAAATCGAATGTCATTGCATATTTCCTATCGTCTTCAACCTCCCTCGATATAATGTAATGTACCAACGAATTGTTTAAGATAATGTTCATGTTCACGAATAGCCCAAATACCGTCTTCCTGAAGAGGGCAAGCTGAATGGGAGTAAGCTTCTCTTTCACTATCTTGTTAGTCCTCCCAATGTGAGAGGATAGGTTGATCGTTTGGCCTGGAAAACAATCCTGGAGAGGAATCTTGAATTGTCTAGCCATACTGCACAGAATAACAAAAAACAAAGGTAAATAAAAATTCTGTTCAATACTCGATACACTATGCACGATACAAGATACTTGATTTCTCGATACCTGATATATGTTACATGGTGTCTCTTACTCGCTACATTACAAGTGACTAGATGGTCAATTATCGAGTATTCAGTTTGATTTTCCACCTACATGCATTATCCAACTCAAACCCTAAAATCTAGATGATCCGCAATAACAAAATATGAAAACCGAAATGAAACAAACTCGAAGTCCAACCAACCATGCAAGATATGAAAACAGAAATGAAAACCATGTTGGTCGAGTATCGAGTAACATGAAAGCGCATATCAAGGAACATGATGCAGAGATAATCGAGTTTTGAGTGAATGATGCCAAAATAAAAACAAGGAGAAGAATGTTACCTGATGCGGAGATAGTCAAGTTTCGAATGAATGATGCCAAAATACAAACATAGAGAAGAATGCTATTTGAAGTAGAGATAGTCGAGTTTCGAGTGTAAAGGTGTTGTCATTGAAGGATATACAATCGAACGAACAAAGAGAATAATTTGAGCTTGTCGAAAGTGGTGAATTTATAATATCATGCAATCTATTTTTGTTTGTTATATGTAGTATATCATAGTGTTTGTTTCCCTTTTCAATTGAATTTACATTGTTGTTCATTGTTTGTTTTTTATACTCTTGCTATTTTCTTAATTCTTGGTAGATTAAAGATTGAAATATTTGCAAATTTAAGCTCAATTTACTACATACAAGGTGTTTGAAAGAATGCCACAATGATATATCAAATATGTAATGTCTTCAAAACTCAATCAACTTCTTCAAAGATCTCTGTTATTTGATGTTATTTGTTTTATTTTGATGTTATCATCTTAAAGCTTTTTTTCTTTTTATTGTTTCATTCATGATATTGGTCCAACTTTGTAGAACCTGATGATCTGGAATATGCTCCCCTGTTCAAAAGGGTGAAACTCCAGTAAATAATTAGATAGCTTGTAAATTGTGTAAGGATGGTGTGTAAGTATAAATGTTTTGTTTTGATTTCTACCTTATTGATCGTCTTTTCTGTCCTTTGTTGATAAGCATATTTATTTATACTATTATAATATTTTATGGTGACCAAAATTCCATGTTGTCCTTAATCACCTTTTCGCATTAGAAAAGAGTACCAACTTTTGGATTTACACTTTTCCAACATAGGTCTAATGTCATTAGTTAGATCATTACTAACAATGCTTGTGGTAAGTTTTCTAATACTTGCACTATAGTTTTCTGAATGGTACAAGAGAATTATCAATTGTTGGAAATATTTGACGTCTAGTTTTTATTTTTGCTTTGTGTAGGCTTAGTTATCATTCTTTCTGTTGATGGTAGGGTCTTTAACCTAAGGGTATTTATGTAATTATCTTCATCCATAGGGCTCTCTAATGTCTATTTATTCGCTTTGTTCCCTTGTATTCAATGTATCAATTCAATAATAAGAAAAAAAATCTATATCGTGGTTTTTCTCCCTGTTCTAAGGTTTCCACGTAAGTTGTGTGTTGTTCTCGCTTTTCTCATTTTCTCTTCTATATTTCATCATGGTATCAGAGCATGGCGACGAAACCCTAGCCGTCATAGACGAGAATCAACCACAGACTTCTTCAGTAGCCTCCATGGGAACCGACAGAGCTCCATGCATTGACATCAAAGCAACCATTCAAGCGGCTGTGAAGGAATACCTCCAAGTTGCCCTACCACAGTTAATTCCAGCTGCCGCTGCTTTCTAGCTGTCGTTGATGGAAAATCAGTTCAGCCCAGCCCAGCCACGTTCGTACCCAGCCATCGATGGAGGATCGATTCAAGCTGTGTTCGACGATCAGAGAAGGGCAATCACACCCAGCTGATCTAGTGGTTCATTGCAGACGGGAGCATCGTTCGACAGCCAGGGACTTTCAATCGCTCCCAGCCCGATCGATCCAGTCCCAATCCAGTCGCTGCCTCCTCGTGTGCTAAGCCGAGTCGATGATCACTTGCAGCCTCCATTCGTGATCAACCCAGTTGGTGGCTCGAGTCCAGCCCTCACAACTGGTTCTGTTTCCGTCCAGCTATCAATAGCAGCGTCTTTTTCAGCCACGACTAATCATGGTGGCTCGGCTCAATGCCCTAATGACGTTCGACGATGGTTGGCATACCTCCAATTGTAAATTTCAGACTTGGAAACGACTCTTGGCACAAAACCCTCAACTAGTCAACACGCAGAATCCGGTAAATTCATTCTCTATTTTGCCCAATGCAACTTATTTATCTGGCTCAATGGGAAATTCTACAGGATCCCTCGTGGGAGAAAAATTAAATGGCCAAAATTATTTCTCCCGATCCTAATGTATCAGAATGGCCTTAGAGGGACGACACAAATTTGGGTACTTGACAAGAGAGATTTCGAAGCCTATCCCAGGCGATCCTCAAGAACGGATCTGGAAAGGGGAAGATTCGCTATTACGTTCTGTTCTCATTAATAATATGGAACTACAGATTGGTAGACCGTTACTGTATGCTGTAACTGCCAAAGATATCTGGGAGGCGGCATGGGATCTGTACTCAAAGCGACAGAATGCATCTCAGCTATACATACAAACAGGTCTATGAGTGCAAACAAGGGACCATGGATGTCACATCCTATTTTAATAAATTTTCAGTGTTTTGGCAAGAGATGGACCTATGTCAAGAGATTTTCTGGAATTGTGCGCAAGATGGGGCTCAATACTTGAAACTTGAAGAAGCCGACCGCGTGTATGTTTTCCTTGCAGGATTGAACTCCAAATTTGATAGTGTTCGAAGTCGCATATTGGGTTAACGACCTACCCCTTCTCTTAGAGAAGTTTGCTCCGAGATACGACTGAAAGAGAATAGGTCATATGCCATGAATAACCTTGTTATTGCTTCAACTGATGCAACGACTTTTCTTACAAAGTCGCCCAGTGGCGATGGTGATAAAAAAAACCCCTCCTGTTTGTGAGCATTGTAAGAAGCCATAGCATACAAAGGATCATTGTTGGAAGTTGCATGGGAGACCCCCGAACAATAGGCGATGACAGTCTTATGACAAATCAAACACTGGCCGTGCCCTCGTAAGTGACTCAGTTAATGAAAATACACAACATCAGTCCTCAGCTAATAATAAGAACAATTTGAGTGCGGTCGGGGTGAGTGCTATTGCACAATCAGGTACATTTCCCTCATTTGGCCTTATTAGCATTAATGGCAAGAAACCCTGGATTGTAGATTCATGGGCCACATATCATCTTACCGTTCTTCAGATCTGTTTATTTCATATTGTCCGAATTCAGGGAATGAACGTATTAAAATTTAAGACGGGTCCTTTGCCCTAGTTGTAGGGAAAGGCCATACCTCCCCGTTTGACAGTTTAGTATTGCGTGATACTCTGCATGTGCCTAAGATCTCATATAATCTTTTATTTATCAGTAAAATTACGAGGGATCTGAATTGCAAGGCGATTTTCTCACCAAACTCAGTTTTGTTTCAGGATCTGAAGTCGGGGATGACGATTGGCACTACCCAGCACGATAGGGGGTACTTCCTTTCTGACGATACTTCTTCTAGAGAGGATCATAGAACTAGTTTTATGTCTTTAAATTTTTTTACTTCTGAGAATAACTTTATGTTATGGCATTTTTGTTTAGGACATCCAAATTTTCAGTATATGAAATATTTGTTTCCACATTTATTCTGCAATGTTAATATAGCCTCTTTAAATTCTGATGTGTGTATTCGTGCCAAACAAAGTCGTGTTCCTTTTCATTCTTAGTTTTATAAGCCTTCTAGTCCCTTCACCCTAATTCATAGTAATGTCTAGGGCCCCTCACCAACAACCACCTCCATTGGCAAACGTTGGTTCGTCACCTTTATAGACGACCACACTCGCCTTACTTGGGTCTTCTTACTCACTGATAAGTTTGAGGTGTCATCCGTCTTAGGGGTCTTCGTGGGTTGGGTTAGATTGGGTTAAAGGACTTTTTGGACCCAACCCAATTGTTCGGGTTATTAATTTCTTCAACTCAAATAATCCTTCTTAAAAGATGGACCCAACCGAACCCAACCATGAAACATTTGGGTTGGGTTGGTTCGGGTTGATCGGGTTATTTTTGTTCTAAAAGAAAGTAAGTTGTTAATATGTAAAAATTTGATTTAATTATTTTCATAAAGTGAATTGAGATTAACAACTCAATTTCAATTTATATAATGAATATTTTCTTCCAAAGTGCTAAAAAACTATTTTTAGGAGTTGTTAGAGAATAAATTATCCAAAAAAAATGATAAAACTTAAATAAATATATGTATATATGATTGTATCATAAGTAAAAAATATACATTGTAAAGTTAATAATAAGTTCGGGTTGGTTTGGGTCATTTTAGGTGAACCCATAAACCAACCCAACCCATAAAAATTTCATTTATTTGAACCCAACCCAACACAAATGAGTTGATAACCCAACCAAAACTACATGGGTTGGGTAGGGTTGATCGGTTTTTTTGGTTCATTGGGTTTTTTGAACACCCCTAATCTATCTTCCAACAATTCTATACAATTGTTGAAACTCAGTTCCATGCAAAGATTGGAATTTTGAGGAGTGATAATGGGTGAGAGTTCTTTAACACCTCTTTCCAAGACTTCCTTTTGTCTAAGGGGATTATCCACCAAAGCTCGTATGCCTCTACCCCCCAACAAAATGGAGTAGCCGTGCGTAAAAATCGTCATCTGGTGGAAGTCGTCTAGTCCTTAAAGTTATCTACCATCCTTCCTTCCTACCTATGGGGGGATGCCATTCTTACTGTCGCCCATCTCATTAACCGCATACCCTCTCGTGTCCTTAAGTTTCATAATCCCTTGGACCCATTCAAAGAATCTTATCCGACAACTTGCTTAATCTCCGATGTTCCCCCTCTGGGTTTTCGGCTGCGTGGCTTTTGTTCATTCACATGGCCCAAATCGCCCAAAATTCACTCCACGTGCTCAGAAATGTGTCTTCGTTGGGTATCCCCTCCACCAACATATTTATAAGTGCTATCATCCGTCTTCTCATAAGTATTTCGTCTCCATGGACATTACCTTCCTCGAGGATCAGCCCTTCTTTCCCGTTAGTCCTCTTTAGGGGGGGAGCTTGAGTGAAGAGACTAACTAGTCCTCTTATGCTGTTCCCTTAGAACCAGCCCCTATTCCTTCCCCCAACTCTGAAAATGTCTTTCCGGTCCTTCCTACCAACTAGATTTCATGGATGACCTACTATAGGAAGAATCTTAGAAAGGAAGCAGTGCCACATGTCGAATAGCCGGCTCCGATCCATGAGTCAGACGCTGCATCAGGTCCATGTTCATGTATTCCTGAAACTAATGATGTTGATATGTGTACGAAGACTGAAAAATGCAGAGAAGATAAGGACGAAGGAAGTGACAATACCAAAAGTGTGACAGATGAGGAGATAGTTGAGAATGATAGAAGTAGGGAAAATATGCCAGAAATTGGTAATGAAACTAGAACAATTGGTGATGATGTGGAGGATATCGCTGAAATCCCTGATATGCAGATGACCAATCATGCTGAGAAACCTGAAGAGTTGGAAAATCGTGATGCCTCTCTCGACCTTCCTATAGCCCTAAGGAAAGCTACTCGTTCATGCATGAAGTATTCTATGCACAACTACATGACATATAGTAATCTGTCACCCGAATTTAAAGCTCTCACTACCAGCTTGGACACTGTTATGGTCCCGAGTAGCATACGTATAGCAATGGAGAGTCCTGAATGGAGATCTGCTGTTATGGAAGAAATGAGGCTTTTGAGAAAAATGAAACTTGGGAACAAGTGGTTTTTCCTAAAGGGCACAGGACGATTGGATGCAAATGGGTGTTCACCGTAAAGTACAAGTCGGATGGGACGATTGACCGGTATAAGGCCAGACTTGTTGCTAAAGGCTTCAATCAGACCTTCGGAGTAGATTACTCTGAAACGTTCTCTCCCGTGGTCAAGCTCAACACTATTCGGGTGTTGTTGTCTATTGCTGTGAATAAAGATTGGCCGTTTCACCAGTTAGATGTTAAGAATGCATTCTTGAATGGGGAACACGAAGAGGAAGTATATATGAGTCTCCCCCTCCCCCCCCCCCCCCCCCCCCCTCTCCAGGTATGAGAGTGAGTTCAAACACGGGGTATGCAGACTGAGGAAGTCTTTATACAAGTTGAAACTATCTCCAAGGGCCTGGTTTGACAGATTCATCATCTTTGTTAAAGCACAGAGATATAAACAAGGGAACTCAGATTACACTCTGTTTATGAAAAAGTTAGGCTCAAGGAAGATTGCAGTCCTCATAGTATATATTGACGATATTGTTTATCTGGAGACGATGAGGTTGAAATTATGAGGCTTAATACAAAAATGGCCGAAGAGTTTGAGATTAAAGACCTCGGTAAGTTGAAATACTTCCTTGGAATGGAAGTGGCCCGATCAAGAGAAGGTATTTTAGTATCGCAACAGAAATATACACTGGACTTACTCAAAGAAATAGGTATGACTGGTTATAAACCAGTTGACACACCCGTGGAGTATAATGCAAAGCTCGGTGATACAAATAACAAAATTTCTGTTAACAAGGAAAGGCATCAGAGGTTGGTTGGGAAGCTGATCTACTTATCCCACACAAGGCTCGATATTTCATATGCAGTGAGTGTTGTAAGTCAGTTTATGCAGGCTACCTATGAGGAACATATGATTGCTGTTGAATGTATCCTTCAGTACTTGAAGGGGACTCCTGGTAAGGGCCTGATGTTTAGAAAGTCCGATAAAAGGTCTATCGAAGCGTATACCGACTCTGACTGGGCAAACTTTGTTGTTGATAGAAAGTCGACCTTTGGGTACTGCACCTTTGTCTGGGGTAATCTAGTCACCTGGCGAAGTAAGAAACAGGGGATTGTTGCCAGAAGTAGCGCTGAGTCTGAATACAGGGCCATAAGCTTACGGATTTGTGAAGAAATCTGGCTGAAGAAGGTGTTGTCTGATCTTCACCAAGATAGTGAGCCTTCAATGAAATTGTTTTGTGATAATAAAGCAACAATAAGCATCGCAAACAATCTGGTCCAACATGACAAAACCAAACATATAGAAATTGATAGACACTTCATCAAAGAGAGACTGGATAGTGGAAGTATTTGGATTCCCTATATTCCCTAAAATCAGCAAGTGGTAGATGTGCTCACCAAGGGGTTACTTAGACCAACCTTTGATTATTGTATCAACAAGTTGGGCCTTATTGATATTTATGCCCCAACTTGAGGGGGAGTGTTGAAAGCAGGGTCTTTAACCTAAGGGTATTTATGTAATTGTCTTCATCCCTAAGGCTCTCTACTATCTATTTATTCGCTGTGTTCCCTTGTATTCAGTATATCAATTCAATAATAAGAAAAAGATCTATATCGTGCTTTTTCTCCCTGTTCTATGGTTTCCATGTAAGCTATGTGTTGTTCTCGCTTTTCTCCTTTTCTCCTTTTCTCCTTTTCTCTTCATCACTTTTACTAGAGATTTCAACAAGTATCTAATAGATCTCTAAACTTTTATTTGATTATTGGATTTTATTGACTTCATATGGGTAGCAGACATTATCATTTTGCAAAAGTTTGATCTTGGAATCCATCTTGGAATACTAATAGTTTGTGATCTTTTGGGCCTCATTTTCATCTTTCATTTACTTTTAGTCTATATATCTTAATGACGATGGCTGCAGTAATTTGAGTAATTTTAGTCATTTGGAATACCTTCCTAACCAAAGTTATATGATTCTAAGCCTTCCATGCTTAGTGAATTGATTGTTGAAGGTAACTAACTCAGGGTTGAGATTACTGTAATTGAATTTTTGATGCAGACTTTCCTAACTGATGAAATTGTTTCTGAAAAACTAATAAGGTATCTTCATTTGATTTCGGAAAATTGTTTTATTATGATAGATTTCATGTGGTTTTTTTAGTTTCTCAAGAATTGTCACTAAGAAGGTATTTGATAAATGGGTATGAGTTATTGAGTTGGGCGGGTATTTATTACCCATGTTTGTTAAGCCCATAAAGAAAACCTATGGGTTATTAAAATCCCCTTTTTTATCCACTCAAAACTCCCATTTTTTCCTCAAAACTAACCTTAAAAATCAATATATTTTTATTTCTTTCTCTTTTCCCTCATGTTTGCCGTTTGGATCCAAATCTGATTTTTTTTTTTTTATCGTCAAACCTTTGGATTCTATTTTCATTTCTTTCTCTCTTCCCTCATCTTTGCCGTTTGGATCCAAATCTAATTCTTTTTTTTTTCATACGTCATGACATGTAATTTTTGTGTTTGTATTATGACACGAATATTATAAGTATCGAAAAGAACATATATTTTATGAATTTTTTTTTGGAAACGGCCACATGTTCAATCGGTTCATATTATTTTTGTGATCTTATGAAAAATGTTACTGTACTACATCACATTCTCACTATCATAATCAAATGAAAGGTAATTATCCTATGTACAATTTCAATTCCAAATATACTATCCATATTATATAAATATAAACTATATGATATGTGAAATAATAAAGTTAAGTTAGCAACAATATATATACATACAATATACCAATTAGTAATTGGGATAATTACCTTCAATATATATAAATACAATATACAATATACCAATTAATTTAGTAGCAATATGAAATATATTTTGTTGGTATGTTTTACCGATTGAAGAGAATTAGAATTATCGCAGTTTTTTAAAAGAATATATGGAAAAAAATCTATTATGTTCTACAGATTGAGAAAAAATTGAGATTGTCCAGTTTATGTCATAAATGATTTGAGAAAATACGTGTATATTTGAAAATTAATCAACAATAGCAAAGCATAAAACAAAAAAATAAAAGAATGAAATAAAAAACAAATAAAAAAATAAAACTAATCTCATTCACAAAAGACTATATCAGATCCCCAACTCAACTCAACTCAACTCTGCACAACAAACACAGACAATAATTATCAACTCAACTCAATTTTGCAAACAAACACAGACAATTTTAATTTGTTTCTATTAGTTCTCTCATCGACCATTTGCATAGGATTGTATTTTGCAACCCATTTATGGTTTTTCTTTTTTTGTTATCCTTGGTTAGATATATTTCTCACTTAACAATGTATTTTCATACTAAGCTTTGAATTGATCAATATCTCAACACTTCTCACTTAACAAATTTATATTTAACTACTATTGTTATTTGAGTGATTAGCTAATCTCCATGTTGCTAAATTTTTGTTGTTATTTGAGTGGTTATCTAATCTCCATGTTGCTCAATCATCAAGATTTAAAATGGTAGATTGAAGTGGTTTGAGGGATATAAGACTAGCCCTAATTGGTAGGAGCGTTTTTTGGAGGCACTATTTAGACTAAAGTTATTGGTTTTAGTGCTCTTCTCTTTTATTTGTAGATTTCAAGGAGTTGAGAATAATATCCAATGAGGCTTTGTTTTGACTTTAGAGTTACATAAGAGTGTTGTGGAACTTGGAGGATGGTGCAGTCTCTTTTTCTTTTATTATTACATATGCTTTATGTTTTATGATTAAGGAACATAACTCGTTTTTGTAACTTTTGAGGATGGGACTTGGAGTTACCTAAGAGAGTTGTGGGACTTGGAGTTACCTAAGAGAGTTGTGGGACTTGGAGGATGGGACTTGGAGTGTTTTTGTAACATTGTGTCCAGCCAATATGAGCGTAGCTCAACTGACATAGTTTCGTACTATCGACTTCGAGGTGAGGTCAGAAGTTCGATTCTCCCACGATTTTATTCACTTGTTGGGAGAGATAGTTTGTAACTTTTAAATTTTCATGAGATCGTTAGTGTTGTAATATTGAAAGTATTAATATAGATTTGTAATTTTAGAGTTATTCATATAAATGTTAGTTTAGTAACATTGTAGACATAAAATTGTAAATATATATTATTTGTTTATATGGTTAACAAGATTGGGAAATGTGTGTGTTTATTTGGGTGATGAATATTGTTTGTATTATATATATCAATGTAATTTTTGGATCTCAAAACATGAGAAATTATATAGGTAATTTCTAATAATACAATTTTTTTAAAAAAAAAACATACAAATTTGAAAAGCAACATATCAGATATTCATTAAGTTGTCAATTTTTTTACATAAAAAAAAAAAATTTGACAAGTAAAAATTTTCAATGTTATGAAAAAACTTGATCCATAATAAATATAAAAATTTAGATACTTGACACGTAAAATAAGTCAACAAATTTCATATACTTGACGGTTATAACATAACAAGTAAATTACAGCTTGACGTTTTTAGCCAGTCAAAAAATTTATCTTATTCTTGACACGAAATTACTTGACATTACTTGACTGTGAAAAAATGTCAAGTAATATAGTTTTTGTAGGAGTGAATAAAATAGGAAACACAAGAATTTACATTGAAAAACTCCAAATCGGGGAAAAAACATGGGCCAGAAAAAACCCACTATATGAAAAATTATTATAATCACACCGAAATCTCTCTCCGACTCAAATTACAAAATCATTCCCTCAAACTTTGACTATATTCACACTCTTTTTCCCACTTTTAAATTAGAGAATGCAAAAGGGAATTTAACTAGAATTTGCACACCCAAGTTTCAATTGTTTCTAACTACGACCATTTGAAACCAAAGATATAGGTTCATTTTATAGTGCTTGGAGTTCATAACTTTCTTAAATCATTTTAATAGAATAATTGCACTTTTAATATTTTGATGAAAACGGGCATCCCTCCCAAAAGTAAATAAATGCAGCTTATCAAACAAACAAAATCCCATCAATTTCTCCACATCTTGTACTGCCCCCACGATCCAAGTCTACAAGGAACTCGTAGCGTGTTACTTGTTAAATGCTTAAATAAGTGTTTTCAAATATTAAAAAATGTGTTTATAAATATTTAGAAAGTCGATCTGAAAAATCTTAAATTTGTTGATTCCTCCAAAAATGATTTCATGCCTTGTCTTTTATATATATAAAAAAAATGCAATTAGGGTTGAAAGAAAGAAAGATAGGTAAGATTCCTTATTATTTGAGAATAAAAAGGCATAATAATTTTAGCAAATTGTACCACTTATATAGAGACATCAAACTGGATCGTTTGATGCTTTATTTTGATTCAAAAGGTAATTAATTTGTGTAGTGATAAATGAATATGCGTCTGTGTCACTTTCCTTCTATATTTTTATGTGGCATAAATAAAAGAATATTAATGTGTAACTTTTATTTTAGTGGATTCTAGCTACTGGCACACATATATGATCAACGTAACACCAACCATGCATATCAAAAGAAATTGGTCTTATTCATAGAATTGATCCATAATTTTTTATGGGATTTTTACATAATGAATTTAGTTTTTGTTACTAAGATTGATTGTTGTAGAACATTGAAATTATAGTTAGTGATATTAATTGGTATTATATAAACATTAAAAAAAAACTAAGTAAACCAATTGCTCTCTCTTGCATCCAATATAATAAAAAAATATGGGTTATATGATTGAACATTTGATCTCGAGGTCAATGATACATATCTAATATTAGTTGAATTATACTCATTTTGGCTGATGAAAGTCTATATATATTGACATGAAATTTTTTTAATTAAATTATTAAGATTTCTGTTCAAAATTGACAATATATTGTTAAATGTAAAATCTTATGCCAATTTGATAACTTCGTTTTAGTTTTTTAATTAATTTTTAAAATTACGTTTCCCTTCGCATAATGGCTTTAGTGTGTTTTTCGTTTTTTTAATTATATATTTGAATTCTTTGCCAAATTTTAAAAATAAATATAAATTACTATATATAATGATTGTAAAATTATTTTTAACACTAAGAAACACACCAAAATTGTTTCTTAAAAATAGTATTTATGAGTCTAATTTTTAAAAATAAAATGGTTATAAATTAATTATTTCGATGAAGATTTATAATAAATCATTCATTTAAATGAGGACACAAGAATTATTTAATTGGACATTTTTCTTTTAAATTTTTTTTTTCTAAAAGAATTAAACAATGAATAATTCCTCGAGAATCTGACTCTCACCAATGTTTTTTTTAGAAAATCTCCGTCTTGATCCCACAAAATAAAATAAAACAAAGATAAAAATGAAATAGGTCATGGAAGGGGACAAGAAGTCATCCTACCCTTAAAGGAGTATTTAATTTGACTATGAATTCAAATATTTTAAATTATCAAATTTAGAAGTTTAAAATTCTGTTTAATTTGTGATCCGAAATTTATTTTCAAAAATAAAAAATTAGTAGAAAAAAATGAATTCTTTTATCCGAAAATACGTTTGGTTTCAAATTAATATTTTGAAATTTGAATTAAAAATTAAAAATTTGTGTTTGATTGTGAATTTGAAAACACGAGAAAAGATTAATTTGTGTTTGGTAAAATTTAATATTTTATATAATTAAAAAAATAATTTATTATATTGTTAATAAGGGGAAAATAGTGAAGAGAGATTATATGATGATGAAAAGTTTTTTGAATTATTGAAATATAAGTAATAAAATGTGTAAGAGAATAAAAAATTATTTATGAGAGAATCAAAGAATTTGCAGGATTAATGTTGATAAGATGTTGAATCATTTAAATTAGTGGTATATTTATATTCTTTCATATATTTAACTTTTCACTAAAAATTGATAAGATATATAATTTGTAAATAGAAATAGGTTTTTGAGAAAAATTTTATAATATTCTATTTGGAGTTTATATAGTCATACATAAATGTTTTAATTGTATTTTCTTTGCATAATATTTTTAGAATAAATTTTGAAAATAAAGAAAACGATAATTTATTATTTTTGAAAATGGATTTTTGTAAGGATTGCTTTTAGAATCATTTATATCAAACACGTTTTCATTGTTTTCATATTATAAGTTGTTTTTGAAAACATAAAACGAAAATGGATTAAGGTGGTGGATGAATGCAAATTAAATTTAATATCATATTAAATTTACCAATGTTTTGGGAAGACGAAAAGTATTGTAAATTATGAAAAAGAAGAAAAAAGAATCAAATCAGCACCCAAAAAAGGTTAGGTTTTTCATTTTCAGATCGATTCCATTTTGTTCTTCCAGTAATTTCTCTCTTTCCAAATAAACATCCCATAATTCCGATCACAAAAAAAAAAAAAAAAAAAAAAAAGGAAAAAAAGAAGAAGGAGAGGAAATCTCGAAGAAAATTAATGAAATAAAATTACTCCGATCGATGCTTGTTGGATTTCTGTTGGCGAGTCCCGCCGATGGGGCGACCAAACACGCCGCAGAACCCACAGCCGGCGAACTTCGGTGACGATTCCCTCGTGCTCGACGACGGCGACGGCGATATTGCCTCCATTCTGTAGGCTGTGGAAGATCGGGTTCGTTCAAGGGTGGCGCCGCCCGATCCGATGCTTCGAGAAGGCCTCAACTCACCGGAAAGAAAAACCACGTTGTATTGTTCTTCATGGCGGCGTTTTGTCGGTTTCAATTCGCCGCTGAAGAATCTGTCGTCCCACACCAAGCCGGAGGAGCCCTGTCGCCGGAACGACACGGCGGACCTCTGCAATCCGGCCATGGTTATTCTAAAACCTGAGATCCAATAAGAAGAAATAATAGAAGAATATGGCCCTTTGGGTGTTTTTTTTCCTTTTTATTTTCTTTTCTTATGTTTTTCTGTTGGTCTTTGTTTTGGTTTATAAAACAGAAAAAGATGTAATTTGGGAAAAGGGTATATTTAAAAGGTATCTATCTGTGTGTATGGTTAAAAATAGCAAATTTTATTGCCAATTCAATTTTTTAACCACTCTTGTTCCTAAATTTTTAGGTAAATAACAAATTAATCTCTAAATTTTGATTTATAACAATTTAATCTATGTATTTTTAATTTTTAATAATTTGGTCTCTATATTTTAATCTTTATCTTGAAATTATTATTTAGATTCAATAGTACTTTTTATATAGATATATGAATAAATTAATTAGAGACTCAATATGTATATATTGAAATATCTTAAATCTGTTATCAAGCATTTAGAATAATTAGTACATTGGATTTGTATTTAGCATACTTAATTAATTATGATTATTTACGATTATGACTCTAGGGTTTAGCTCTAAGCATTAACGGTAGAAATTTTGATATATGATAGCTCATCGTAATCGAATGTGGAACTTGACCCACGGATTTCAACACTTCATTGTGTGATATATATAAGATCCACATGTATAGATATCATCATCTACATCCAGAAAGTCATCGTCTCCGTCTACTAAAACAATCAGAAATGTTTCAGAAAAGGTTGGCAACTCATCTGGAATTGTCGAATGTTTAGCGAATCGATCGTAATTGGTCTGACTGCTCAAGGCTTATCTTCCAATCATTAATGGATAGCCTTGAAATTCCGTTTCTTTAAGAACGTACACAGAGGGAATTTAATGAAGAATCCCATTTATTTTGTTGAAATTCGGTATGTACCTTTTTTAGGCTTGAGCCAAAGACAACGATGCCGCTTTTTCCATCACGGAGACAAGGATGGACTGGCTTATTGGCTTAATGTCATTCTTCACGCTCTCACACGCCCGATAAAGCGAAGGATAGAGATTTTATTTATCCTAAAGTAATGAATTAGGTTCGTATAGACAGTTTGGATGCTGCTATTGAAATAGCTTTTCTAGCTATAGCTTGTGCAGCCTCCTCAATTCTTTCGAGATTCGGTCTTGCAACCGTACTCCCCAGGCGAAGTGTTTGCATGTCGATCTTCTATATTTTATGTTTTCTAGATTCTTTGTTTGTCGATAATATTACATAAGCTACAAAGGCTAAACCGTTAAATAATAAAAACTGAAATTTAATTTTGATGAAAATTTTTAACTATAATGATTAAACTGTCACAAATTTGAAACCATAAAGATTAAGTTGTCATATACCTACATAAATAATATGGTTACAAAATTAAAAAAGAGCAATACTTATGTGCAGCTTAGACTGTACGTAAGTATCACACTTCCCATCTTCTATTTAAAAAATCATCATTTTAATAATTTTTAAAAATAAAATTGACAAGTGTCAATTTTTTTGTTGGATGCAGCTCATAGCACTTTATGTTTTTTCCATTAAAAATTATATAAATTAAATAGTTGCAATTGCAACACAAACTGTTCTCACCATACAAATTAAGGGGCTGAAAGTTATTTTTTATTTTTATTTTTATTTTAACAAAAATAAATGTCTCATATGGGAAAATGGAATCAAAGTCATGGAACCCACATAAAACTGAGTTGACCAAGTCAGCCACCATCAATTTCCATCTCTGGTGGGAATACAAGTACAAAAAATGGATGTTGTTCTTTGATTCCCTTTTTCATTAGATTCAAACATGTGGGGGTCTAGGAGAAAGGACATTTAGCAATGGTATTCTTTCAATTTGATTTTGGTTGGATTGGTTAAGTTCGTTTTCTTCCATTCACACAAAATTTGGAAGGAAAAAAAAGAATACAATCATCAAATGTGAGATTTATATATATATATGAAAGTTTACTTTCGATAAATTTGTTAAAGATAAAAATTTCTATCTTACAAAGTGGTAGGATAAGATGAAAGTTAATCCTGTGTACTTTTTTTTCTCACACTCCTTCTATAGATCACTTTTTTATGGTACTATGATCGGATAGGACTATTCTTTGTTAAAAGTTGATACAAGTTAACTGAAGATCTTGTGCACGGCTGTTACATCAACGAAGCATTAAAGTAGAGATATGTGATGTATACTGTGGAATATAAATGTCCTTTCAAAAACAATTTTTTTTCTTTTATGCCAAGGTCAGTTCATATTAGGCATGTTTGTATTGGAGCTCTTTTTCCTACTAGGGCAAATCTTAGTCACAAGAAAAATTGTGATTCAAACTATTGCCCTCTCTACAAAAATGCTCTTGAAACAGACCTTCATGTTATATGGAATTATAAACAAATAAGGAAATTTTGGAGAAGTTGGTTCCTTGTGCTTTCATATATGAACACAAAATAGGCTAATTTTGCTTCTCTTTTTTATAGAGTCTCAAAGGCTTGAAGTTTGATGGAAATGCAGATCTTCGCATTGGCTGTTGCTACCATCTGGTACCAACATAACTTTTGAAATAGCCAAGAAAAGGCTGTTGACCCTATCTAAAGTTTGTTGAGAAAATGGATAAGCATGCTACTCAGAGAAGTTTGAGTTTGTCTCAGTTCCAAATGCCCTCTCTTTCAATTATTGATGATGTTCACATCAATTGTTAGAGGCTCTCAGATAGTAACTCATATAAGCTTAACTTTGATACTTCCTTCACCATGGGAGAGGTGAGCTTTAGAGCCATTGTTCGTAATGCTAATTGTTGAACCTTTGATATCTACGCAAAAGATTCTAAAGTTCATCAATACTATTGAGCTTGTCAAGGCTGCTGCTCTCTTGGATAGAGCTGAGATTTATCCTTTTTAGGTTGAAACAGATTTGATGATTCTTTGGAACTTACTTGAAGGTTGGGATTGTTTCAACAATAAAGTCCAAAAATTTGTTGATGACATTAGAGCTTTTCATCAAGGGGGCATTGTTTCAGGCTTCTCTTTTTGTTGAAGAACATGTAATATCATTGCTCACATTCTAACATGTAATGCATGACAAACCAAAGCCTTTAATATTTGGCTTGAAGACCACTCCCCATGGATCGATTCTGCGGTGTCTTGTAATTTGATATCCTATTAGTTTTGCTTTCTTTGTATTAAAAAAAAAAAAAAAAAAAAAAAAAAAAAAAAGTAAAATGTTAAAATGTCAAAATGTCAAAATGAGCATAATTCAACTCACATAATACTTGTACTATTAACCTCGAAGTCAATTTAGACTCTTAGTCATAATTTTCTTTGAGAATTGTCCATGCATTTACTCTAATCGTCAATTTTGTAAAACTAATATTTGAAGAAGTCTACACGTTTAAGAATCAATGCATAGATGATTTTAAAAAATAATCATAATGAAATGTCTAAATTGATTTGCTTATGAAAATTTAAGAGTTTAATTTACTAAATACAAAATCTAGGAGTAAATGAATACACACGTGGAAGTTTAAGGTTTAAATTGATATAATTTATAGTTTAAGGTTTTAATCGATACAACTCCCAAAGTTTAGGGGTATAAATTGATATTTGTCCTAATTTAAAAGGTCCTCATAGTTAGTTTGAATTTTATTTTTATCTTTTAAGTTTCTAAACTAGTATTATTAGTTTTCATTCAATGTAATGCACAATGTGAAAAATATATCCAAAATTTATAGAGAAATAGGTGGGTATAGAGGCTAATTTTAAAACTTTTTGGAAGTATGAGAAGTAAATTTTGACACTTGAAACCATAATAACAAAGGTATAACCAGTTTCAAAGTACAGAAACCAAAACATTATTTTTAACCCAAAATTTAACCCTTTTTTTCCCTAAGAAATCCATTTGAGAATTATTGATACTTGATGGTAAAATAAAAAGTTTTAACATCTTAATCTATAATTTCTTAGGCCATATTTAATAATCAATTGATTTTTTCTGTCTTGATCATTTAAACTTAAAGCTTTACAAACACTATTTTCACAAGTTTCCTTGGTTTGATATCTATTTCTAAAAACGTCTTCAAAATCAAATTTTGAAAAACTAAAATAAAAGATATAATATAATAAGTAGTTTTTACAATTTTTTGTTTTGTTTTTGGAATTGGACTAATAACTCAAATGTGGTTAGCAATGGGAAAATGATAGTAAAGAAAATATGAAGCAACTTGCATAAATTTCAAAAAACAAAATCATTATTAAACAGGTTCGAGCTAGTAAAAGGATACAAAGCAAACAGGTTCAACTTTATAATAGCCAAACCACCAACATAGTATATTAAATCATGGTATTAAAATTCTAATCAAGTATATAGGCTTCAGATTATATATATAGACAAACCATATTACATTACTTGACTATGTACTACAATCTAAAAGTACTATCAGCAAATTGTTTAAATCGATTTGCTAGTGAACTCAATATGGAAGTTTTAAGGATCGGATGCATATACTCATACTGATTGAAGACCTGATAAAGAATGACGAAGTCATTGAGGGTCCACAACACATGAGGGAGACCCTATCAAGTTAAGCTTCTGGTTCAGCTACCACTAACTAAAACAAGATATGATTTCTGGCCCCTACACTACCAGCAACCAGTGACAGTATCTAATTTCTTTTTTGACAATTCACAGTTAGCATATGATAGATTTGCAAAAATTAACTACTACCATTATGCCAGTTTATTACCTAAGTTTTGATTTCCTTCATGAGCTCCACCTTCCTTTTGTCTTTCAGGATATCACTCAAAGGTTTTGGCCCTCTGAAGTCAGCTGAGGATGATGCAAATCCGACCGAACGACATTTTTCCCTGGAGAATCCTCCATTTTCTTGTACTTTTCTCTTCTCTTCTTTGATCTGAGAAAGGGTCTTTGGTCCTTTAAATGAAACAGCCTTCGGATTGTATCTATGATCCCTTATAACAGGTTCCCTTAAGTAGGGTTTTCTTGACATGTTGAGAAATGGTTGTTGTCGTCTGGCCAGTCTGTATCCGTCGTAATGCCTGCAGGGCGTGTATTGTCTTGAGTGCCTTAAAGATTCATATCGAGTACAACTGTTTGAAAAAGTTAAACTTTCTGAAAATGTTCCTCTAGAAATCTTCCTGACCTGTAACGCCAGTCTTCTTCCAGGGGGTGGATATAAACCATGCATCCAAGGTTTCGGAAAGTTTCTACTAATTCGAAAAGACAAATCGTTTCTTCTCCTTGATAAACCAATAATTGAACGATTACCAGGAACATTGTCTCTCAGCAGATGACTTCGACGATCAGCACAATTCCATTCTTCTGAATCCAGATCCATGAGTGCGAGCTTTCTCTTTCGAGAAAACATGGACTCTATCAATTTCCCTCTCGAGCAGCTGATTATGTTTCTGTCTTTGTAAAGGACAGGTTCACTCTCTAAATCATCATATGAATGCATCTCACGCTCATAAAGAAGTTCTAAATCAGAATGCATGGGCTCATATGCAATAGGGTCTTCAAAGCTGTCCCTGCATAATTCGGTATCCAGTTCTCTTCGCTCCAGATTAGTTGAAAGGACGTACTCTGGATCATTGTCACTATCCAAATTTTCTGATCCATCGCCTACAACAACATCAAAGCCAGGGGATGACTCCCAGAGGTTTTCTTCCTCAGTACTGTCCGTCATTAGCTCCTCATAACTTTGATCTGCAGCAACATGTACAGCTGGTCTACTATCATTAGATTCTTCAGGTGGAGGTGAGGAAACAGGCTCATCAACAGCCACTTTTTCACACTCAGGCAATGAGATCTTTGTTGAGGCACTTTGACTTTGATGTGAGACATTTTCAGCAGAAGGTTGATGGAGACTTTCGCATTGCAATGTCACATTAATTGTTGGACCGCCTACATTTTTGGATGGAGGACAAAATGCATCTGCATCTGTAGAGGCTAGTCCTTTTTTGTTTGCTGAAGCTGTTTTATCTTCAAAGGAAGATGTGTTTGCACTAGGAAATCCTGTCTTTGTAGACCTTGCAGCAAAAGTAATATCATTGCCATGCAAAAAAGAGCACGTATCACCTTTACTGCAGTAGCCATTGAAATAAAAATAGCAGGGAATATTTGTCTTGTTCACAGGTACAGAACATTGAGAAGATTCTAATACTTTTCCAGCAGGACCATCCATTGGCTAAGGAGAAAAAGGGAAAAAAAAAATTATTTAGAAACGATATTATTACATGATGAGAGCACGATCAAGTTCCGGGAAGACTATCAACATAAATTAACAATCACAAGGCAAAAGTTAATCAAGAACTGTTAGTTTCAACGAAGGGAAGAAGATAATATCAAAACTATTAAAGGTTATTGTTATACAAACAAAAAATAAAAAAGAACCATTAGCAGGTTGAGGTCAATTGTCAACCTGAATAAATCATTAAGGATTCAGCATCGAATTAAAGACAAAGCATCCATAATAGATAGATAGTAAGTAGGCTATTGAAGTTCCATTCAAATATAAATAAAGATTGCACGATAGTGTTTTCTCCACCTAGAACAACGTCAACAGAATATTATAACATTTGTAACAATCTATTGGAATGCAAGGAGGTTCTTTGGAAGGCCTAATAACTAATAAGTTCATGTAAGGATCTGTATTCTCCTGCCTCACTTCCACTAAATATTTACATATCTCCATCATTCAACTAATAGATATTTGCATCACCATAACTAGTGTCATACTCATACCATAACACAGAAAACAATTTCAACAAAATGGCACTTAAATTCAACCTAAAGACTCGTGGATACCAATTAAACCACCAGAGAAATGTTTAACCCTTAGAACAGAACAAAGAAAGTGTTCTAACCAAACAAGTTTCATAGCTAAACATATATAACTAAGGTGGATGAAGCAACAACTGACTGCAACCAGGTTCAAGGGAATTTTAACAAAAAGATAACCAGCTTACCGGGTGCCGAAATCCACAGGCTGCATTTAAGCAGTTGCCCGCCAGCCAGTAGTAACATTCTCTAGGGTTCAGTCTAGCAATCTCACTGTGCCGATACTCACAATCAAAACCCTGAAAAACAGTTGTTGTTAGAAGAAACACGCAACGAAATAGAAGTTGGTTAAACCCAATGCAATATGCAGCATGTAAACATAAATACGGAAACCAGAATCCACTTTAAAACCGAGAAATGTAACGATCGTGGAGGGTAGAAACTGAACAGACGCGCTGTAAATTCAAACATAGAAACCAATCCCACTTCTCTTCAACATTAACAAGTAAAATTAGAGAACTCGAACAGAAAATCATGCCGATGCATTTCGACAGAATGCAACTAAAAACCCTTCAAATGCTGAGCAAGATCTTCACAGTGGTGATAAAATAATGTAATCATAACCTAAATTCTCCAGTTTTGAAGCATATCGAGAAGGAATTCTAACATTAAGGGATAAAAAACGAAGAACTGTGTGAAGAGGTTAGATTATTTAAGCAAGTAGAGCTGACCTTCTTGCAGGTGAGAGGTGAAGCCAAGAAATAGACGCAATCAGTGTTACGTTTACGCAATTCTTCCCCCATTGGGATTATTCTCAGAAGGAATTTGAAGAAGAAGAAGAAGAAGAGAAAGCGTCTGAGAAGTGAAATGGCAGCAACAAAATCATCGTCATAAAGGGCCTTCCATTGAATTGAATTGAATTTTTCGAATTTTGATTTTACATGGCGGAGATCGTTTTAAAATTAAGTTGTGTTAGCAAAACGAAAGAGAATTTTTTCTTTTTCTTTTTTCATTTCATTTTCACTTTCGACAATTTTCGAATTCGCTTTTTTCGTGCTGCCAATTCCATTATATTAGATTACAAATTATAAATTTCACAATTTCATACTTAACATATTTATATTTTACAATAAATTTGGATCAAGTAAAAAAATATGTTGTATTTTCAAATTATTGATAAAAATATGATATATGAGAAATATTTTTAAAAATAGGTGGAAATTGAAAATATGGACAAAAGTAGGGTAGAAAAATTGTATACAGGGTACATGATTAGCATTTAGGGAAATCATGACGGGTACACTATTAGCATTTAGGGGAATTGTGGACTGGGTCCACAATTTTTTTCTTTTTTTTTTTTAAAAAAATAGATTGATTAATTATTTTTGTTTTAATTAGAGATGTACAACAGACTTCATTCTTTCATTATTAAACTTAAATTATATATTTAATCTACAATGAAAAAAAATGTCATGATACTAAAGAAGATTTATAATTAGTTCTTTATTTGAAAATAAGTTTACATGAAATTTAAAAATGACCCTTGGTCCTTACCCCACATAGGTCTTCGTGTGCCTCTAAATTAGCTTCACCTGTCGTTGTCGTTTACAACGAATACATTTTCAATCAGTATCAACAACATTAAGTTGTCTTGTTTGTTGAATAATACTTTCTATGTTGACCAATGTTTGGTGACACATTGAATCCAACTCTGATAAGTTGTGCTGCACTGAATATTGTTGTAGATCTAATCATATATCAGTACACAATTTAAGCGTAATCGTGTACCGGGTACACGATTAAATCTTTTTTTGTCAATATTTTCAATCCTACCCTATTTTTTGTTAATATACATTAAAATAACATTATTTAAAAAAAAATCTATGATATGTGAACTGACACACAACTATGGAATATAATATTTAATTTTTTAAAAAAAGGAACATAATAGAAACTTAATTTACAGTATATCTTTATAAGCATCAATGGATTTTTGCCACCAAATTTTGTCAATTATATGTTGATTAGACTCCACTTAAAAAAAAAAGCCCAAAAATGCACATTCATCCTACCAGGCATTCTTTAAATCAGCCTCTCTACCCATATAATTTAAATAATACATATATCTATAAGTTTTTTAGATTATTTATTCTCGAACTACTTAAGAGAATAATTTGTTTATGTCTTCGGAACGTTGTTTTCCATAATATAAATTAAAATTTTGTTATTAATTTCTAGATTAATTCTTTCCCTAACAGAAAAAAAAATCAAAAGGTTAATTGACCCGAAGAACTCGAACCAATAATACAATCCAAATATTTCATAGACTGTTTGTGTTGAAGAAATTTATAACCTGAATAATTTGTTGAGTTTAAAAGGTAACTCGATCCAATTCATGAATATCCCTATTAAAAAATTTACAAATTCGTATAATCTAGACTAACTCATGTAAGTCGACTCGATTTAAAGTATATTAATTCAAATGAGAGATGGCATTCCACATCAAAATTTAACAATATTTGAAGGATAAATTTTACTATAATTATTCATTTTATTTTACTTTGGATTTGAAATTGCATTAAATACTACAAACTCTTGATAGTGGGTTTTATACTTGTTTTAAATATTTTGTGTAACAAAATTTATTTCAATTAAAAAAATAAAATATCAAATTTGTTTATGTTTGTGACTTCTTTTTAAGAAACTAGAATAAAAAATTAAGTTTTTTTTTTTTTGGAAAAACGAAAAATGAGAACATTATCATGTTGATTTTATAAATATTATTTTCAAATATTAATATCACATTTTTTATTTAAAAAAAAAAAAAAAAAAAAAAAAAAAAAAAAAAGAAAGAAACATCGTACTCTTCACCAATCTCTGGCAGAAGAACAAAGTTTCTTACATCATGATTATGACTATAAATTAGCAAATTCAGGAAATCAAAAAAACCGTGAAAAAGAAATAGCAGAAAAAATCCGTCGAGCCAACTTATGAGTAGTTGTATTCCAATCTTGACACACGAACAAAAATGTACACGATCGTAAACAAAATGACAAATGTCAAATGCTCTCAATAGCAAATTGAACTATCGAATAGGGATCAATCTTATGATTAATCATATGAACCACCAAGTTACAATTAGAAAAAAGTGTAAGAGCATCGATCACCCCATCTAAATTCTGTCTGAGAAATTGTAGACCAACTTGATAAGGTAAAACCTATAAGTTGCAAGTGGATCTATAAGAGGAAAAGAGGTATAGATGGAAAGATGCAAACCTTCAAGGTTAGATTAGTAGCAAAAGGTTATACCCAGGTGAAGGAACTTTAATTATAGAGGACGTTTGAGCGAAAGCGGATCGTTTCAAACTCCATTGTGAAAGAACTCAAACATTTACAATCATACTAAAAAGATTATGCATTAAACAATAAATTACAACATGCTTCGAATCAAATACAAAGGATCAAGAAAACAGTACCTTTGAAGAACGTTTCTTCAAGTGTGCCTCGATTAAACTCAAACGCAACGATCAACTCGAACTCGATCTCCCTCGAACACCAACAAAGAGTAAACTCGATCCTCGATCAGAACCGGACACCACCACAAGATTATCTTGGTATTCTCAGTGTGAGAATCCAGGAGTTGTGAGTTCTGGCTTATTTTGGATTGAGGGAAGGATTAGAGTGAAGGAGGAAACGATCAAGTAAGCGATAGAAGTATCGTGTAGAAGAAGGAAGCCTATCACATAGACTCGATACTCGGTCATTTAGAAAGGAGTACTATCGTATAGTAAAACTCGATCCCTATCGTTTAGTCACTCGATCGAAAATCTAATAGAGCATTTCGTTGAATGATTTGAAAAACAATTTTTCCTTTTATCTCACAGTTGCCATATAACGGTGTATAACCACCCACTAAGGTCGATTATTGAGAAAAAGAAATATCAATTATCATATAATTAATAAATTATAAATAAATACAATAACTAACTTATCATATTATATTTATAACCTATAGTTTTAATATTGCATCATATGCAACATATAAACCATAGTTATTTTTCTATTTTGTGACATTTAATATAAATCATATTTATCTTAAATTTAATGACTATGAATCTTATTCATAGAATTTATATTTGAATCATATTCAAATACTAGTTCCTCCAATCAAATAATAATGTATCAAATACATCATATCAATTATATCATATATAATTGAATTAATTGAATTATATTATATATAATTAAACTCCCTCTTGTTAATTTGAACATTTCAAACTAACCCAAAAATTTATTCTCAATTTGAATCCATTGAGCTACCAAATGGACCTTATGGACCTGTAGCTTGAAGCTCCAACGGTACATGAATAACTAACTAAACTCTTTAATCACATTATCCACCATTCGTTTAAAGGAAATCAAACATGAGGATTTCCATGAGTAGCGGAAGGATCGTTCCAAATTTCAATCGTATATGAACATACATAATTATAGTAAAAAAAACGGAAACAACAGACTATGTGCAAAACTGAAATTACAGCATGCTTTTCTAAACATCAAGGGATAGAATTAACATACCTTTGAAGACTCACCTTCAACACCCTTGATCATGAACACTCAAACAGACTCCAAGACTGCTACACAAGAACGCTCGAACTCAGCGATCTCCATGATCACGAACAATCGGCAACCACCACATAAAAACTGTGAACTCAATGAATGGCCTCCACAGAACCTCGACTATGTCGAGTTGAGTACGAAACCACCACAAAGGTTACCTTAGTATTCTCGATGTGAGAATCCAGAAGTGTGGGCTCTGTGTGGACTTGGTTAGAGGACGAGACCAGAGGAGAACAATCGTGTAAACGATTGAGCAAGTGGGAGATGGCAGTGTCTATCGTATAGACGATGCCCAATCGTTTAATAAATGTTATGCGATCATTTAGCAAAAGTTGCACGATCGTTTAGCTAATCGGCCAACTAAGTGATCTATCGTATAGAAACACTCCACGATCGTCTAGTTTCTCCAAGCTGTCGTTTAGCAAATCTAATTTACTTGACAACCTTTATGTGAGTAATTTTTTAGAATGAAAATCTTAAAACAACAACTACTAAATTTAGGAAAACATTTTCCTTTTATCTCACGGTTAACATGAAACCACTAATAACCTCCCACTCAATTGATTATTAGAGAAAATGAGATAATTATCTAATAATTAATATTATTATAAATATATATGATAACCAACTTACCATACTATATTTATAACATATAGTTTTAATATTTCATCTCATGAAACATATAAACCATAGCTCTTTTTCTATTCCATGGTCCTTAATGTAAATCTCATTTACATTAATATTCCATTAAATATATCTCATACACCATATCAATCATATCATATATAATGGAATTACCTCTTGCCAATCTAAATATTTCAAATCAACACCAAAAATTGATTATCAATTTGAATCCATTGAGCTACCAAGGGGATCTTATGGACCTGTAGCTCGAAGCTCCAACGGTACGTGAATAACTGGCTAAACTCTTTAGTCATGGTATCCACCATCCCTTAACTGTCAGGCACTCTACTAAAGACCGACAGCTGAACTCTCCTTACTACAGATATATTATGTGTCCATCTTAACCAATCAACAGTACAATAACCCTTCACAGATCACTTGTAAGTACAGCTAAGCCAATAACCATTATGCCCCTGTATTTACATCTAACTCCTTAAGTACCACTGATCCCTCTAATGAACATAAGTCATAGTCTTAATATGACTAAGTCCTCTCTTCCAAAGAGAAGCTATGGCCACTATGTTCAAGCCTCAGAATCAGTCATTAAGGGAGCAAAGTTCTCCAGTATCAATGGCGTTATATCCAGAGACAAATCATCTCGTGGTTTGGTCTTATACAAACTCTTTGTACAGGACACTCTCGCTCGCATGTCTCCACATGAATGGTCAGGATTTACCATCTGTAGTAGGCAAACCTCTACAAAGTGGGTCGTATCCATAGTGTTACAAGGATCAGGAATCCCTCCTTAATCCTTATACTACAGACCTATTTAGGTTATCACTTAAGGCATGATCCACTTGTATATCTCATATACATGCTTAAGTTTACATACAATAACCATGGAGCTTTGTTTATTGGATATGAGTAAATGCTAGAATGAAATAACTCTTATTTTATTCATAAACAATATGTATATATTATAAACAACGAGACTCCGGGAGAATTAGGACACCAATCCCAACAATCTCCCACTTTTCCTAATACCTCGGAAGATTAATGTACAATACAAGAGAAAACATGTACAATATATAATAAACTAGGGCATACCCCAGTATCATCGTTAACTGTCAGGCACTCCACTAAAGACCAACAGCTGCACTCTTTGCACTACAGATATATTCTTGTATTTGGATATAACCAATCAACAGTACGATGACCCTTCACAAATCGCTTGTAAGTACAGTTGAACCAAATTATCGTTTTGCCCCTGTAGTTACATCTAACTCCTTAAGCACCACTGATCCCTCTAATGAACAATAGATCATAGTCCCACTATGATTAAATCCTTCTTGGGCCAAGAGAAGGTGTGGTGTCATATTGTTCAAGCCCCAGAATCAACCTTTAAGGGAGCAATTTATCTACTTACCCCTACTTTGGGGAATGAGTGAATTCCATCTTGTATAGCTGAGTTTCCAGCTCCACAATCAGACGAATCTCCAAAGTGGTAGGCTTGTTGAGTCAGCAATCTAGCCACTCTCACCCATGCAAATCAAAGGAACACCTTCATAGGCAGAAGTTCAAAACTCACTCAGGATTAAGGTCATGTTACCTATGTTCATCCTAGTGAAATGAAAGTTTCAATTATGAACGGTGTTATATAACGAGAATAAACATTTCGTGGTCCGATTTTATACAAACTCCTTTGTATAGAATATCCCCGCTCGCATGTCTAATACATGAATGATTAGGATCATATCATTTGTAGCACTTTACAACATTTGTAACACCTACAAAGCGGGCCACACTCGTAGTGTCATCAGGATAAGGTATCCCTCCTTATCCATATACTACAGACCATTTAGGTTATCACTTAAAACACGATCCACTTGCATGTCTCCACATATATGTTTAAGTTACAGCGATAATCATGGATCTTATTTTATTGGTTTGTGGTTAATACAACTAAAATATCTCATATTTCATAGATAGAAGTGAATAAAATATCATATATTATAAATAACAAAGTATTTGTTTATACAAACGTTTACAAACAACAAGACCCTACGAGATTTAGGGCAACCCCAATAATCTCCCACTTGTCCTAAAGCTAGTGGGGTGTACAAGATAATCTAATTACAAATACACAAAATAATAAACTAGGGCATAAACACTCAGTACAAGATCGTTTACTTGCCCTAGTCTAGCCATGGTCTGTCCCATAGACCCATACTCTGCAGGTGACTCTCAAACACTATAGTCGTGAGGGCCTTTGTAAATGGATCAGTAACGTAATGCTCCAAAGCTATCTTCATAACAATCACGTCTCCTCAATGCACATTCTCTCGGATGAGGTGGTATTTCTGCTCAATGTGCTTGCCGCACTTATGACTCTGAGGCTCACGGGAATTCGTCACAGCACCACCATTATCACAATAAAGAGTGATGAGCCTAGACATGTCCGGAACAACTTCCAGATTAGTTAGTAACTTCTTGAGCCAAACGACCTCTTTAGCAGCTTCATAAATCACTGCATACTCAGCCTCCATATTGGAGTCTGTGATGCACCCCTGCTTGGTGTTTCACCATACTACAACCCTTCCCTTAAAAGTAAACACTGATCCGGAAGTGGATTTCCTAGAATCCTTATCAGTCTAAAAATCAGAGTTCGTGTGTCCTGTAAGGATCAAATTCTTAGAACTATACACAAGCATATATTCCCTCGTTCTCCGAAGATACTTGAGGATGTTCTTGACAGTTGTTGAGTGACCCTGTCCTTGATTAGACTGATATCTACTAACTATCCTTACAGTATAGCAGATGTCAAGTATAGTACATAACATCGAGTACATCAAATTGCCTACAAAAGATGCATAGAGGACCCATCTCGTTTCCTTAACCTCTTGAGGTGTCGTAGGACACTGTTCCTTAGACAATGTAACTCCGAGCCGAAAAGGCAATAGGCCCTTCTTGGAGTTCTGCATCGAGTACTTGATCAACATTTTGTCAATGTACGATGCCTGAGACAGTGCTAGCATTTGTTCTTACAATCCCAAAAGATCTGAATCACAAGAACAAACCGAGCCTCTCCCAAATCTTTCATTTGGAATTGGGTCACTAGCCAGTTCTTAATTGAAGTTAGTAAGCCTACATCATTCCCAATGAGTAAGATATCGTCTACATACAATACTAGGAAAACTACTGAACTGTTGATGATTTTCTTGTAGACACAAGGCTCATCAATATTTTGGTCAAAGCCATAAGATTTTATCACAGTATAAAACCTTATGTTCCAAGATCGAGATGTCTGTTTCAACCCATAAATGGATCTATTCAGCTTGCAAACCTTTTGCTCTTGACCTTGGGCTATGAATCCCTCAGGCTGCACCATATAAATGGTCTCCTCAAGATTGCCATTCAGAAAAGTAGTTTTGACATCCATTTGTAGGAATGTATCAGTAGCAGCGGAAGCAACAAGGATCATTTAAGAACTCTAATTATTAATTTTGGCAAAATATAAAGCATGCTCTTGCAGAAAACAAGTGAGTTTCATGACATACCTCTAGTAGAACTTCTTCAAAGCTTGTTCTCCAGCTGCAATCTTCTCCAAATCTTGTTGCAGACCACCTCAAGATCTTCCCCACTATTCTCTTGGTGCTCTAGATTGAGTTATGGGACTCAAAACAAGCTTGAATCAAGGGATGAAGGAGAATTGCTCATAGCAACAATCTTCGTGAAGAACTCTTTCTTCAGCACGAATTTTCTCTAAAATTCTCTCTTGATTGTATGTCCGAAATTCACTCCAAACTCTTCATTATATTGCAGATCAATATGCAAGGGAGAGAGATGCATGAGTTGCAGCTCATGCTTGGAGTAAGACAAGGCAAAAATGATGGCCTTTTGTGAGCAAGTATAAAGATGGATAATGGAAAACATGATTTTTTCATTTTTGTGTTTTGTTTTCAATTTTTCCAATTTTATCACAAAATCAAATTTTGATATTTAAAATCTATTTTGATTTTAAAACTGAAAAATTTAATTAATTTCATAAATTAATTTTTAAATAAAACTTAATTAATTTAATATCAAATATTAAATTAATTTTAACACACATCCATCTTTATATATTTAAATCATATTTAAATATAAATTCCCCTATTCCGTTTAATTCTCAAATTAAACACGTAATTATATCTCGTATAATTACTAATTCCCTTAATTCTAATTTGAACATTTCAAATTAACTTATCACGCTATTCTAGAGATAATCCGTTACGAGCTAGTAGGGGGACCTCGTGGACCTACAGATCATGGGCTCTAACGATCCGAGATTAATTAGCTAAACTCATTAGACCAAATTAATCCCCATTCGTTAACTAATGGGTCACTCCACTAAAGTCTATAGTTGAACTCCCCTCACTGTAGATATATTATGTCCATATGATTTAACCATAATCAGTAAGTCGACCCTTCACAGGTTGTTCGTAATAACGGCTGGGTCAAATATCTGTTTTACCTCTAAGATTATGTCTTATTCCTCAAGTTCCTACTGATCCTCTAATGAACAACTGGTTTGTGATCCAATCACCAAACCAAACTCTCTCAGCCTAGTGAGAGGGTGGGGCCCTTTTCAAGATCTGGATTCAGTACTTGAGAGAACAACCTTTCTCCTATCCCTAAATGGGGTAGGCGTGAACTCCGTCTTGCACCCTATGTCCCCAGCTATATATTAGGTCTTATCCCTGAAATGGGTGTCTTATTGAGCCGGCACTGTTGAGCCAACCCTCACCTATGCAAATCTAAGGGTAATCCCGAATAAACAAGAGTTTATAGTTAGCTCAAGATTAAGGTCGAGTTACCTAGGTCATCTAGGTGAAATAGTCAAGTCTTACATAGTAAACAACGTTATAAAGTAAGAGTGATTTATTTCTTGGTCCGATCTTATGCAAACTCATTGCATAGAACGCCCCCACTCCTCATGTCATAACATGTACGAATTAGGATCACATCGTATGTAGCACTTTACAACTCGTTGTAACAACTACAGAGTAGGCCGCATCCAATAGTGTCACCAAAATAAGGTACTCAACCTTATTCATGTACCATAGATCATTTTGAATATTTACTCGAACCTGATCCACTCTTATGTCTCCACATAAAGTTCAAGTACTCATGCAATGGTCATGAGTCTTAGTTTATTGGATTTAAACTTTCATACAATTTATGAAATCAATAATAAGTATATTGCACTACATGAATTTTGACCGTTAATGTCGGTTGGAAAAAGTGAAACCGGATGTATAATGTCAATTTTGTTTTTTTTAAAATAGTGGATTCTTAATGTCGATTTTAAACCGACATTGTAGGTATACCTTTAATGTCGGTTTAAAACCGACATTAAACATCCGACTTCCCCCCATTTTTTTCATTTCCCTCTCTTCTCCTAAAAAACCCTTCTGTTCGCCGACTTCCCTTCAATCTATCGTCACCGATCATCTATAGCAGATCTCGATCCACCATAGCAGATCTCGATCCACCATTTTTTTTTCATTTTTTTTCATTTTTTTCATTAATCAGATGTTGCACAGGCGTGGACCAGATCTAGAATTTCGGAGCTGGAAGGCTTGACTGGACTGGCGTATGATTCTACACAGGTGAAGGTCTTGACCGGATTTGGAACAAAGGAGCATCAAGCTTACTAGAGGAACTCAAGTTGGGTATAGTGAACCCTATCTTAAAGCTCACGAGAGGAACTCACATGGAGAATAAAAGGTTGTGTCAAAGCTCACCGGATCTGGCGTAGCCATAGCAGATTTACAGATTTACTTCACGCGTAGCCATAGCAGATCTGGCGTTCTTCACGCATAGCCATAGTAGATCTAATCGTCTTCTTCTAAGAGAGATCTAAATCCATTCCGTTGAAGCCCAACTGTTCGTTCCGTTGTTGAAGGTACAAGCCCAGTCATCCATTCATGGTTTTATTAAGAAATGAAGAGGGAAAGGGTGAGATTTTTCTTGTATCATTTTTTGGTTTGACGTATATTAGTGCATCAATATTATTATCTATTTTTTTGTTGCTTAAATTTATATGTTTGAAGTTTGAAGGGCACTAATTAATGGTTTTTATTTGTATGTTGTGCGGATGTTTAGGAGTGAAGCTTGAGGTTTTTTTTTTCCTTCTGGGTTTCTACTATTCCGGAAACAAATATTTGACAGAGAAGTTGGGGAATTTTAGTGGTGAACAATGTATTTTCACACAAATTATACATGAATAGTCGTTGCATCTGTGCTGATGTTTTTTAATCAACTGATAGCATAAGATGTATCCTTAATAAGAATGACCAAAAATCATCCTTTCTTCCACAAGAACTGATTAATTTGAACTGAAGTTGAATGATTTTAGGCTTGCCTTGCCTGTTCTTCTATGCCAGTTAGATTATTTGTTGAATGGGAACCTATATGATTTGTTTCTCAGAAGTTCAATACTATTGTGATATCAAATTGTAAGTGTTGGTTCGATGGGAACCTATTTCTACCAAATGGCGAGTTAACTGTTTATAGATACCGATGATATTCTTACCATACAATATAGAAAAGCTCAATGAGAATTGATTGGAGTTTTCGAATCAATATGCAGTCTTGAGTTCTAGGGAAGTCAATGTTTTCTTTTTTCATAAGAGAGACAAACATGTATAGTGCTTTACTGTTTGCCATGTGCTCCATTCAATTATGTTTTACTAAAGCTGCACTCTAGCCGGTTGTTCCAATTATGTTCATTTGTATTTTTTCAATCTCTTCCTCTATCATATACTTTTAATGGCGTTGTTTGTGTGTTTTTTAGGTGTTTGGAAGGGGTGGGGAGGAGATGGATTTCTTGCAACAGCAAGGAATTCACGTAAAAATTGTTTCTGGTAAGTGCATTTTTGAATGCTTGCAGTTTTAAGCACAGTTTCTAAGTGTTTTCAAGTGACTCTAATGATATGGAAATTCCTGTTTGAGAAGTTATAGTGTGCTTATTTCTCTTTGGACTATATTGGATTTGAATGTAACACCCGTTTATGACTCATGGGTACTATTTATTTGTAGTTTAGATTTGATTCAAGGTGCTTGATTTTGTGGATTGCATTATGGTAGTTTGTGGGTTATTCATGCATTATGGTAGTTTTTGTTACAACTTTTGAGATTTGAAGTACATTGTGAGCTAAATTTTCTTATTGACGTATGTGTTCTTGAATATTCATTTTTTGGGAATTCTGATAGTTCTGTTGAGAATAAGTGGTTGTGAAATATTTTTGGGAGTGTATTTCTTTGAATAGGTTCAAGGTAAATTTTTGGTTTTGTTGTGGTAGCATTGTTATGCTGTCGAAAATTTTGAAAAAGGAGTAAAGATTTTGAAAAAGAAGATTCTCTCATTTATTCAACTATCGAGTTTTCTTGTTTTGTAGGTGCAACAAAGGAGTAAAGATTTGGTATCGCAACCTCTTTAGGCTTTTTCTTGTCTGATCATATTTTCACTTTCAATCCTTTGTTTTAAACCTTTTTTGTTTGTGATCCTTTGAATAACGGTGGTCAGACAAAGATGCCTATAACTAGACACTGCTGAAGCTGGAGGGGTCTGTTCAAGAAGAATTATGAAGGGATCCATACTTACCAAATGGAGAGGGACAGTAAACTCATAGTGTTTGTAAAATCATACTGTTTGTATTGCTTGTAATTTGTGTTTTTAAGGCCTGAATTATTGTACGGCCTTTTAAATTATAATTTTGTAGCAGAATTTATGGATTAAATGTAATAGATTTACAATCCATACATAAATAATATGTCATAGCCACAACGTCCGATGATGATGTGTCATGTTATACTTTTTGACCAAAAAAATGGATTCGACAACGTAATTTAAAAAAAAGGACAAATTCGGGCTTCAATGTCGGTTAAAAATTAAAAAAAAAAAAAAAAGGCTTTAATGTCGGTTGAAAATTTCACTGAAGGTCTTTAATGTCGGTTGCAACCGACATTGAAGGCTGTGTTATTGAAGCCCTTTAATGTCGGTTTAAAACCAACATTAAAGGCAATCAAAATTAAAGGGCTTTAATAACACTATCTTTAATGTCGGTTTTCAACCGACATTAAAGCCCTTTAATTTCGATTTTCAACCGACATTAAAGCCCGAATTTCTTCTAGTGTTAATTATAGAAAATGTTTATCATTTTACAAACTGTGAGTTTTAGGACATAAAACCCAACACCATTTTCCATATCTCAGTAATAATTTGAGGTAATAGATAGAAGGATCCAGATAGACTTCAACATGGCAACAGGCGAGAAAGTCTCCTCATAGTCGACTCCCTCTATCTGGGTATAACCCTTTGCCACAAGTCTAGCCTTGAAGGTTTGTACCTTCCCATCAGCACCCTATTTCTTCTTATAGATCCATTTACAACCTATAGGTTTAACCCCATCAAGTTGATCTACAAGATCCCAAACTGAGTTGAAGTACATAAACTCCATCTCAAGATCCATGGCTTTGACTGATTCAACTCTGTCAACATCCTCTATTGCCTTCTTGTAAGACAACGGATCCTCAACCTCGCCATTAGCTACATAGCTAAGATTTCAGTTAATCCCATATAACGAATAGATGGATTCGTAACCCTCCCACTACGTCGAGGTTCCCTCAACATTTGAGGTGGATTTGACCTACTAGATGAACCCATATCAACAACTCTTGTTGAGGTAGTAGGCTCGTCAAAAGCTCTTGTTGAAGATTTAGTAGTTTCTTTGGAAAGCTCATTCAACACGATTTTTCTTCTAGAACTGTGTTGGGATTGGTGTCCTAGTTCTCCTAGTGGTCTCGTAGTTTATAAACATTTTGTACACATATTATTATTAATAAAATAAATGTTATTTTATAAGCATTTACTCAAATCTAATAAACTAAGATCCGTGGTTATTTCATGTAACTTAAGCATGTATGTGGAGATATAAAAGTAGATCATTCCTTAAGTAATAACCTAAATGGTCTGTAGTAGATGGATAAAGGAAGGATACCTTATCTTGATGACACTACGGATACGGCCCGCTTTGTAGATGTTACAAGCGTTGTAAAGTGCTACAAATGGTCTGATCCTGACCATTCATGTAAAGACATATAAGCGAGGGTATCCTATACAAAAAGTTTGTACAAGACCAGACCACGAAATGATTAGTCTCTTTATATAACGCCATTGATAATTGAGACTTACATTTCATTAAAATAACCATAGGTGGCATGACCTTAATCTTGAGTTAGTTGGGAACTCCTGCCTATGAGGGCGGTTCTTTGATTTGTAAGGATAAGAGTGGCCAGATTGCCAACTCAACAAGCCTACCATTTTGGAGATTCGTCTAATTGGGGAGCTGGGAACTCAGCTACACAAGACGAAATTCACTTCTTCTCCGAAGTAGGGGTAAGTAGATAAATTGCTCCCTTAAGGGCTGATTCCGAGTCTTAAACATAGTGATCATACCCTCTTTTGGCTTAAGAGGACTTAGTCATAGTAGAACTATGATTTATTGTTCATTAAAGGAATCAGTGGTACTTAAGGAGTTAGATTTAACTATACAGGGCAAAACGGTGAATTGGCCCAGTTGTACTTACAAGCGATTTGTGAATGGTCATCGCACTGTTGATTGGTCATGTGGACACTGAAATATATCTGTAGTGCAAAGAGTGCAGCTAACGGTCTTTAGTGGAGTGACCAATAGTTAACGGATGGTGGATCTATTGATTAAAGAGTTTAATCAGTTATTCACGTACCGTTGGAGCTTCAAGCTACAGGTCCATGAGGTCCCCTTGGTAGTTCAATGGGTTCAAGTTGACAATGAGATTTTGGGACAATTTGAAGTGTTTAAATTAACAAGAGGAAATTCAATTATATGTTATATAATTGATTTGTTGTATTTGATACATTATTGGAGGAATTAATATAAATATGATTTATATTAAGTACCATAAAATAGAAAAAAAAAACTATGGTTTATATATTTCATATGATGAAATATTAAAACTATAGGTTATAAATATAATATGATAAGTTGGTTATATATTTATTTATAATATATTAATTATGTGATAATTAATAATTCTTCTTCTCTAATAGCTGAATTTAGTGGAAGGTTATTGGAAATTTTATGGTAACTTTGAGATAAAAAGGAAAATTGTTTTCCAAATCAGCTGATGATTCATTTGGAATAATCTCACAAAAGGCTATCAAGTAAAAGTGTTTTACTAAACAATAACATAGAGAAAATACACGATTGAGTTACGAGTTTACTATACAATATTTACTCGCTTACTTGTTGTTACACGATCGAGTAGCAAAGTCTATACGATAGGCTTCATTTTTCTAAATGATCGAGTATTTCGTCTATACGATAGACAACATACATCTCCCACTTACTCGATCGTCTACCTCCTGCTTTCCTCAATCCAAAATCATACAGAGCCCACAACTCCTGGATTTTCACACCGAGAATACCAAGGTAACTATTGTGGTGGTGTTCTAATTTCATTTAAGGATCGAGTTAGACTTTATTGGGATCGATGTTCATTCAGGCGTTCATTCAGATCGAGTTCTGATCGTTGCGTTTGAAGTTCATGCTAATTGAACGATTTGTCGAATGATCGAGGGATACTTGAAAAAAGTTCTTCAAAGGTTTGTATACTCTATCCCTATTTGTTCCTTAAAGAAGCATGATGTGATTTACTGTATATGCATAATCGTTTGTGTTTAGACTGTAATTGTTTGTGTTCTTTCTCAATGGGATTTGGAACGATCAGCTTCCACTCACTGGATCTCGATTCAAAGTTTCTTCAATTGGTATCAGAGCCAGATTGTTCTAATATTCCAAATTCCATTGTTGTATTAAACTTCCTTTACAGTCATCGTGGGTTTTAAGTGTTTAACAATATGTTTAAGAGTTAAATGTGTTTATAGATGTGTTGATGGATGTTTAAGGGATGATTGCCTCTGTTTAATGCTTTCTTTAAGTTTATAAAGTGTTAATTTGTAAGAGCCCCTGCGTTTTTTGGGCATAATTAACAACCAGTCGTGGAGTGTTTTGAGCCATCTGTGATGAATTTTCGAAGCATGGAGATGTTGTTCTCATTGAGGAAGAAGTCCAAAGGTTAGTCGCATCGTGTAGCCCAGTCTAAACGATTGTTAAGATTTAGCTAAACGATCGTGTAGAAAAGTTCTACCCGATCATGTAGTATTTACTAAACAATCGCATAACAGATGCTAAACGATTGAGTAAAAAATTTACTCTCGTGTTGCGTTGGCTACTTGATCGTGTAGACGCTTGAGGTAAACAATCACATAGAGTTTTTTCATACTCATCACATGGTAGGCGCACGCACTAAACGATCGTGTAGTCTAGCATGCTTTAACGCATAGTCACTGGCTACTCGATCACTTGGTATACAATACTTGACGCTTGCTCAATGATCGTTTAGACGATTATGCTTCACCGCATAGTTGTCTTCTACTTGATCGTTTAAGGCATGCATTTCACAATGTGTGTTGCACGATCACGTGACCTTCATGCTTCATCGCATAGTCATAGGCACTCAATTCATGCTAAACGATCGTTTATGCTCATACAACATTGCTAGACGATCACAAAGAGCTGTTACACGATCAAGGAGACATGGCTTCGTTGGGACGGTTCAAGATCCAGTTTGCCTGTTTGAACCGGTGGACTCAATGCTCTTTGTAATAGTTAGCTTTATTCTTCCGGATTCGAGGCTAATTGTCCTGGTCCATCAACATTTATCTAATGTACGTGAGATGTATGTTTGTTTATATGCCATAATGTATGACATATAGATTTAAAACTCACCTTAGGTTATGTATTTATTCATGCATCATCTTTATATTATAAGTGTTACAATATAGTAGATTGCATGATTAAATTACAAGAAAGCATGCTCATGCAACATATAATATAAGAGTTATATTTATGCATGCATTAAGCATATTCATGCATCATCTTTATATTATAAGTGTTATAGTATAAGGATGTATGAGAGCATGTATGCTTGGTTCATTGTTTTGTTATATAAGAGTTATATAAAAGTAGTAATGAATGAACAATGCATGGAGCATGACACTTAGGTTTATTTATAAGAGTTATAAATTCCTTGAGAATGTGTTACTTCGCATTGTGGATGGTTTTAGTTGTTTCCTTTTATAAGGGTTATAATGGAAATTAGAACTAAAATCAATAAGAAAGAGTTGCATGTGAACTTAGGTAAAATCACCCCTACCTGGGAACCTACCTGGAAAGATGAATTAGATAGATTTACTACAAGCATGCAACAATTGATCAAATAGTTCGTTAACGTGTTTAATGAATGATGATCAAAAGTTGTTTAACTTTCCAAAGTAAGAGTTACTTTTGGGTAAACTT
Organism: Benincasa hispida; assembly: GCF_027475165.1. Classification (NCBI taxonomy): domain Eukaryota; kingdom Viridiplantae; phylum Streptophyta; class Magnoliopsida; order Cucurbitales; family Cucurbitaceae; genus Benincasa; species Benincasa hispida. The sequence goes on along the minus strand of NC_143479.1, from coordinate 24,884,418 downwards.
AAACAGTCACTTAGTTAAAATAATTAGCCATGTTTTTTCTAAGTAAACTAAACCCTAGGTTTTAAAATACTCAGTGGGAGGAAAATATATATATGATATGTCAATTCCACTCACATTTCTCCTGAATATTCACACCATGAGATTCATGCTTGGCCTCGTGGTGCCCTGGGAGCATCCCTCTTATGATGGTGTTTGCATGAGTCAATATCAAAGGGAACGAAGAGAGTATTTATAGTAAGTGGGTGAAGGATGTGTGTCAACATGTCCTGCAGTCTCCTTCATTGGTTTGCACCATGAAATCTTCTTGCACGGCCTCGTGGCGCCTTGGGAGCGTCCCCCTTCGAATGGTTTGTGCAGTTGGTCAATATCAAGGTGAACTCCATAAATGGACAGGGTCGCTTTAGTTTTTGCCCCATTCAGATTTTTCTCATTCAGATTGGCTGCTTGGGGTGGAACTCTAGGATCTAAAATGAAGGCTCACAGTTATGGGAAATTGTTAAGTAAGTTAATAATTTCTTGACCAAATCAATGATGGCTAGTCGTTATAGGAACAAGAGTTATTCTGGTGTAATGACTGGTTGAGAGTGTCTCAATTCAGAGGATGGATAAATTGACTACCATTCGGTGGCTTTTGTCCTAAACCACTGAAGTGTCATTGCAAAACTAGATGTCACATGGGGTTCGTTTAGATTTTACTAAACCAGATTGGATTTTTTTAAAAGAGTATTTGCTAAAATCTAATGTAGATCAATATGTTTGTTTTTTCAGCAACATGTCATTGTATGATTTTCCATTAGTTGCCTTTTCTAATTTGACAGACTACATACATTGGAAAGATCTCTTAAAACATTTTTCATGGTAAAGAACCTCGAGTTTGTCATGGTTGAAGAGTGTCCTCAAGTCTCGACCCTTGATGCCCCGCGAAATGTTCGTAGTGCATATAAGGTGTAGATGAAGGCTAATTCGGATGGCCCGGCTTCATATTTTGACTAGTATACCTGATGTATTAGCCAAAAGAGTTGAGAACATGGTCATTACACGTAAGATCATGGACTCGTTGAAAGAATTGTTTGAACATCAGTTCTCACTTTTTGAGCAAAATGGGAATGATGACAAAAGAACCAGTAGTATCAGTTCCAAAGATAATCTCCAGTCCTTCTTGAATGTCAAGGAACTAAAAGAGAAAGCAATTGTTGCTAACTTTGATGAAGTTCATCGACGAGAATTGTTCTCTGAAATAGAACTTGGAGTTTATATAGGTTCTAATACTGATCCCACTACTCTTCAGAAGAGGAAGAAGTCTAAAGACAGTAAATGTGATTTATTTGTCTTGGAGACGTATTTGGTAGAGAATGATGATTTTTCCTGGATACTTGATTCAGGTGCTTCCAACCACGTAAGTTCTTCCTACCAAGGATTTAGTTCCTGAAAAAAGTTGGAAGATGGAGAGTTGACTCTTCGAGTCGGTACTGGTGAGGTTGCTTTAGTTGTTGTTGTAGGCAGGCTAAAGTTATTTTTGGACAAGAAACATTATCTATTACTGGATAATGTTTATGTAGTTCTTCATATCAAGAGGAACTTAATTTTAGTTTCTTGTCTGATTGAAGAAGGTTATTCAATCTTTCTGTGAATAAAGTGTTTATTTTTAAGAATGGTATGGAGATTGGTTTTGGTTCAATAGAAAATAACTTATATGTACTAAGACCATTAGTCATAAAAGCCTTGCTTAATACTGAATTATTCAAAACAACGACAACTGTAAAAAGACCAAATGTTTCTCCTAAGGAAAATGCCCATCGTTGGCATCAAGATTAGGTCACATCAATCTAAATAGGATTGAGAATTTGGTGAAATGTGGACTTCTAAATGATTTAGAAGAAAACTCTTTGTCGGTATGTGAATCATGCCTTGAAGGCAAAATGACCAAACGACCTTTCACTAGAAAAGGTTATAGAGCTAAAGAGACCTTGGAGCTTATACATTCAGACTTCTGTGGTCCGATAAGTGTAAGACCTCGATGATGGGTATGAATATTTCATCTCTTTCATAGATGATTATTCAAGATATGAGTATCTCTACCTAATGAAACATAAGTCTGACGCTTTTGAAAAGTTCAAGGAGTATAAGGCTGAAGTTGAAAACTTGTTAGATAAGAAGATAAAAACACTACGATCCGATCGAGGTGGAGAGTATATGGACTTAGAATTCCAGAACTATATGATAGAACATGGAATCACGTCCCAACTCTCGGCCTCAGGTACACTTCAGCAGAATGGTGTATCAGAAAGGAGAAACATAACTTTGTTCGACATGATTTATCCTATGATGAGTTATGCTCATCTTCTAGACTCGATTTGGGGATTTGCATTGGAGACTACAGTTTTTATTTTGAACAATGTTCCCTGAAATAGTGTTTCTGAAACACCTTTTGAGTTATGGAGAGGCCCAAAAGATAGTTTACGCCACTTCAGAATTTGGGGGTGTCCAACCCATGAGCTTGTGGCTAACCCTAAAAATTTGGAACCTTGTTCGAAAGTTTGTCTCTATGTAGGCTACCCCAAAGAAACGAGGGATGGATACTTCTATGATCCAAGTGAGAACAAGGTGTTTTTGTCGACAAATGCTATCTTCTTGGAAGAAGACCACATATGGGATCATAAGCCACGAAGTAAGCTTGTTTTAAATTAGATTTCTAGTGAGACTATTGAGAGTTCATATATAGTTGTTGAACAGACTGATAGATCAACAAGAGTTGCTGATGTCGGTTCATCTAGTCAACCATCTCAAGTTTTAAGACTGTCTTGATGTAGTGGGAGGGTTGTGAACCCCCCAGAACGCTACATGGGTTTAACTGAAGCATCCTAAGACACCTCAAGTGGTTGAGGAAATGAGACGGATTCCCTATGCATTAGCTATTGGTAGCCTTATGTATGCAATGTTATGTACTAGACCTGACATTTGCTATGCAGTAGGGATTGTCAGTCGATATCAATCCAATCCAGGATTAGATCACTGAACGACGGTCAAAACGACTCTCAAGTATCTTCGAAGAATTGTGGACTATATACTCGTGTATGGAGACAAGGATTTGATCCTTATAAGAAAAACAAACTCTGACTTTTAGACTGATAGAGATTCTAAAAAATTGACATCAGGGTTAGTGTTCACTCTAAATGGAGGAGTTGTAGTTTGGCAAAGCATCAAACAAGGATGCATCACGAACTCCACTATGGAAGCCGAATACGTAGCCGCTTGTGAAGCTGCTAAAGAGGTTGTTTGTCTTAGGAAGTTTGTTATCAATTTGGAATTTGTTCCAAATATGTCTTTACCGGTCACACTTTATTGTGATAACAATGGGGCCATGGTAAATTCTAAGGAACCTCGAAGTCACCTAAGAGGCACATTGAACGAAAGTATCATTTGATCAGGGAGATTTTGCATCGCGGTGATGTGATAGTCACGAAAATCCCGTTGAAGCGCAACGTTGCTGATGTTGGGGATGATGCCCTAAACTCTTGTGTCATGTAGTTTGTAAACACAATTTTGAACAAACGTTTGTGATGTATAATATATGATATTTTCTTCACTTATTGTCTATGAACATTGGATGTTTTATTTGCTTTACCACAAACTAATAAACTAAAATCCCTGGTTATCGTTTGTAACTTAAGTATGTATGTGGAGACATACAGGTTCATCATGTTTTAAGTGATAACCAAAATGGTCTGTACTATATGGATATAGGAGGGAAACCTTATCCTGGTAATGCTATGGATGCGGCCTGCTTTATAGAATAGTTACAAGTGTTGTGACTTGCTACAGATGGTCTGATCCTGATCATTCATGTGGGGACATGCGAGCGGGGATATCCTATACAAAGAAGTTTGTATAAGACCGGACCACAAAGTGTTATAGTCTCGTTATATAGCGTCGTTCATGACGAGGCTTCACTTCACTAGGATGACCATAGGTAACATGACCTCAATCCTAAGTGAGTTGGGAACTCCTGCCTTTGAGGGCGATCCTTTGATTTGTATGGGTGCGAGTGACCAGATCGCCAACACAAACCTACCATTTTGGGGATTCATCTAATTTTGGAGCTGGAACTCAGCTACACAAGATGGAATTCACTCCTTCCCTAAATTAGGGGCAAGTAGATAGATTGCTCTCTTAAAGGCTGATCTTGGGGCTTGAACGATGTGGCGTCTGTCACACCCCCTTCCAGATTACCCTTTTATTCTAGAAGAGGATATGACCGTGGTAGTTACTAGCCCTACCGCCAGCACCCACCACCCAAGCCTTCTAATCTAAATACCAACCTGTTGGAAACATTAGTAATATACGCATACAACAAACCTCCCTTAAGATTCTACAAAGATTACATAAATACATGCATACAACCAAGACATTACATTTACAAAAAAATATTCACAGATGGCCCAAACCTTCCTAAAGAAGCCCTAGTCTCTCTCGAAATATGTGTACATAAACAGATCATCAACCTAAGTCTTCTTAATAAGCCGAGTCTTTCAGTGGCAAGCAGCAGCAGGAATCAACCTTGAGGAAACTAACCACTACTTGAGAAGGGAAAACACATAGGTTCCGTGAGCTTAAAGCCCAGTGAGTGACTATAAAATCGTATAACATTATGCATTACATTACTATAAACATGTAAATATATTAATGAGTGTTTTAAACAATTGTCTCTAAATGTAGCTTTAAACCATTCTTAGATACCATCAAACATTATTATTCCCTAGTTGAGAACGAGCCTAAATGCTCTAGCTCCCAACGTTTATTACCGACTAGAGACCTATATTTTAGCCTCTCATTCAAAACTGCCTACATGCACATGGCCATACTAAGTACCACCATACCTTATGTACTTCCACTCAGATACCTTCTCAAATCTGTCCTTTAGTATCGAGCTACTAAGATACCTTCTCAAATGTCCTTCGGTATCAAGTTGGTAGGTACCTTCTCAAATATCCTTCGGTACTGAGGTATTTTGTATCATTAAGTTAAGTTCTGTTGCCTACCATCTACACAAGAACTCATTCTCTCATAGCCTTCCTCTAGGAAGCATATTTTAACACTAGAACTTAACTGTTGAAATGATTACATAACATACCTTGGCCTGTGCTACACATATACAAGTCGTGGAACCTACTTTAAGTTATTCTACATCTATTTATTGCTTGAGGAAGTATAAATTCATCACTAATGTCACTGTAGCTTACTTGATCTTATATGCATAGGTACTGGAGACATTAATTCACTTAGTCACTCATCGCTAGTCAAGTTCTTAATGGTTTATACGCCTCTCCTAGCTCTTCTTGGCCTGAAAGAACATAATTCCCAGTTAAACTACTTAGAATTCTTAGTAAAATACCTCAATTAATTCATTTATTAAAGGAACTTTCATCAACACAGACAGCTTTACTGGCGAGATCCCCCTGAGCGATGCTCGCAAAATCCTCTAGAGCGATGCTAGTGATATCCTCTAGAGCGATACCAGCGAGATCCTCTAGAGCGAGATCAAGCTTTTCCTGGAAAATTTTCATTCTAGCGATACTCATCCCAATTCCTAGCGAGATTTCCTTCAAGATCGAGATTGGCGAGATTTTCTAGACCGAGATCAGCGAGATTTCCTTTATAAGCGAGATTCTCATCCCCACATCTTGCTATAACTCCCATGGTGAATTGGTTGTTTGTTCAACCTAAGTAGTTGTCTGCTTATGCACCATTTCCCTGTTACAACTTTAAAAATTTATAACTCGAAATTCAGAGCTCTTTTCAAGAAACTTCCTACAAACTTGTTTAGAATCGATTAACTTTCTTACCTTAAATTTTCAGCCAAGAATTCCTTCTAGTTTGGCCTGGAACTTCCATTCTTCACCTCGGACCTTGATTAACCCAAGGTTCTGCCTCCACTGTTCTTTCTTCACCTCTTGTTCTTCTCCTTATGCAATCTTCCTCCGGCAAGACAATCTCGCAATCTAGCTTCTCTAAGTTTTTGGATGGCACTGATTTCACTAAATTTGTTCATGTCAATTGCCGAAACTACGCTTTTGAAGTTCTTCTTTCAAAAATTTCCTACCGCCTCCAGAGTTCAAGGATTAACTGCCACATCACCCCTCATTTAGTTTTCCTTCAATAAACATGAGTTGCTACTTAATTTGGCTAAACATGCTTATTTAGGAAACCTAGAGTTCGGGGTTTACAGTGGCACACACCTTTTCATGCTCTGAGAGGTGTCCACACATAGTAGGACTACGTTGTATTGCTCATTAGAGGGATCAGTGGTACTTAAGAAGTTAGATGTAACTACAGGGGCAAAATGGTAAATTGGCCCAACTGTACTTACGAGCATCTGTAAAAGGTTATGGTATTGTTAATTGGTTATATTAGATGGACACAAAAATATATCTTTGGTAAGAAGAGTTCAACTGTCGGTCTTTCGTGGAATGGCTGGTAGTTAACGGATAGTGGATCTCGTGGCTAAAGAGTTTAATAAGCTATTCATGTACCGTTGGAGCTTCGAGCCATAGGCTATAAAGTCCTCTTGGTAGCTCAATGGATTCAAGTTGAGAATCAGTTTTTGGGTCAGTTTGAAGTGTTCAAATTAACAAGAGGGAGTTTGATTATATATGATATGATTGAACTAGTTAATTATATATGATATGATTGACATTATGTATGAGATACATTATTTGGAGGAAAATGTATATAAATATGATTTATAACTAGTGGAGGAGAAAACACTATGGTTTATATGTGCTATTAAACCATAGGTTAATGAATATAATATGATTATATTTATTATTTTTAATTGGACAATTAAGGGATAATGTTGCCGGTGTTTTCTCCGTAACCGTGTAATAGTGGAAGGTTTCATTCAGTTTTCGTAACTGAAGAATAAGATGAAAATCGTTTTCATTTTGCAAGAGATCGATCATTCGCTCATGTTGTGGTGTATACAGCCTATTGCATGGCAAACCAAGAGCCTACACGATAGCTCAACTTGTCTACACGATAGTATACACGTGCGCTTCTTTCTAAACGATCGCATAGGATTTGCTAAACGATCGTCTAGATTTTTCCTAAACGATCGCACGTCTGAGCGTTTACTAAATGATCATCTATACGATCGTGGCCTATTTACTAAACAATTTTATACCTTCTTCTAAACAATCAAGCATCGTCTATACAATAGACATCAGCCTTTTCCCACTTGCTTGGTCATGGTATACGATCTTCCTTTCCTCCTTCCCTCTACCAAATCCAACAGAGCTCTTTACCAAGTGGTGGTGTCATCCTCATTCTTGTGTTCGTGTGGTGTCTATTTGTGGGGAGACGGCGGTGATTTGGTGGACGATTTGCTTGGACATGCTTAGCGAGAGCGAGAGGAACAGCCCTTGGAGAGAACGAGATTTTGGTGAAGAAGAGCTCTTCAACTGGTACGTATTTTTTGTTCTCTTATTATTTAAGTGTTTCAAAGCATGCTAGTATTTTTTTGTTTATTGCATAACTGTTCTATTAGATTGTAAATGTGGTAATTCTATCACAATGAGGTTAGAACAATCCGCTCCCAAGAAGAGGTACTCTTGTATAAGAGTTCCTTCAGTTGATCCGCTTACAAAGGCACTCACGGCTAAGTGTTCGAGGGTCATCTAAAGAGTCTGGATCTACGAGACATGCGATACCTTATCTAGGGCAAGTGAGAGATGATACTGGGGTATATAGTATACCCTAGTTTATTATGTATTGTAGGCATAGCCTTTCCTGCAGAAACATCCACAATTGATCCAGTGCGCTTGACAAGATCTCCTTCTTTAATGTATAGAGTCTGACACCTGCCCGGTGCTGAAAGGTCAAAAAGAGAAGTGTTATAAGCTTTGAATGGAAGCCCCGGGAGTTTGAACACCATCCCATTTCAACCAAAAAGACAACCCTGTCATACTCTAGAAGGCTATTCTATGTTAGATGAAATTATTCCTGACAAGAGAGGCTTTCTCGCTGGGCGAACGCATCCGATTCGAAAGTCTCTGATCTAGCTGGGGGTTACTTAAGTACCCTAACAAGGGATATATATGATCATTTCCGTCTGTCGTTTTTTTTTGGTATTTCACCGGTTACTAATCTAGTATACATATAGTATGCCTCCTTCACCACTCCATTAGTGGCTCGGCTTCGTCGAGACTTTCTATCGCTTGCGCTTGCTTTTCACTCGAAAGACAACAGTCTCTCTCTTCTATAAATATAAAGCGAAGCAAAGCTGCAGATTGCACCGTTGGCAATGGCACTTTTAAGTGCCCCTAACCTTGAGGGGGTATAAAGCGGATTTCTTAAATGGGCTTGAAGTTCCATTCAAATTGAGGGAAAACCCATTCTCAAGAAGCGTGATCATCCAATTGTATCTCATTACCCTCCCGTGTGGCATTGTCATTTGATCAATAGCGTTCCTTTATCTCGGAACAGATTATATAAATCTTGATAACTCTCAGATGGAGTATTAGAACGGAAAAATCCAAGGTTGGGACCAGCCTTTTATCCTGGTGAACAATGTTCCACTGATTAGGCGGAGAGATGGCTTTCCCGATGATGATTCACCAAAAATTGTTGGTTTCTATATAGCTATGAGAATTCTCGCGATGACGGTGTATCGCGACTCCATCCGCCTATTGTCTTCTTCTTTGAGTTTCGCCTGTTTTCTATCGTCTCGACTAGGTGGTGGCATATCGACAAATGTCATTATTGTTACGCCGACCATCAGGCCGTGAGGCTTTCCCAGGTGATGTTTTCTATCGTGAAGCTTCTGCCTGGGGGGTCTCGGCAGGCTTCGGTGAGGTTCATCTTTTCGGACGGGCCACCCACCTTCGAATGGTGTTGATCCTAAGGAACGTGAAAATATGAAAGTGAACCACAATGAGAAACATACTTGCCCCATTAGCATGCATATAACATGGATTCAAAAAAGACCCGGATCAATTACTTGAAATTACGAAAATGGTGACACCAATAAGACCGGTTTGCGGTGTCCCTTTCTTACAGATGTATGGAAATGAGCCCTCTGGTAGCTCTGTCCCTGTTCTTGTACCCTAGTTTATTATGTATTGTACTGTTTTTTCTATTGTACATTAGTCTCCAGAGACACTAGGACAAGTGGGAGATTGTTAAGATTAGTGTCCTAATTCTTCTGGTAGTCTCGTAGTTTGTAAATATTTTGTATACATATTGTCATTAATAAAATAAATATTATTTTATAAGTATTTACTCAAATCCAATAAATTAAGATCCATAGTTATTTCATGTAACTTAAGCACGTATGTGGAGACATATAAGTGGATCATTCCTTAAGTAATAACCTAAATGGTCTGTAGTAGATGGATAAAGGAAGGATACCTTATCTTGATGACACTATGGATACAGCCCACTTTGTAGATGTTACAAGCATTGTAAAGTGCTACAAATGGTCTGATCCTGACCATTCATGTAAAGACATATAAGCGAGGGTATCCTATACAAAAAGTTTGTACAAGACCAGACCACGAAATGATTAGTCTCTTTATATAACGTCGTTGATAATTGAGACTTACATTTCACTAAAATAACCATAGGTGACATGACCTTAATCTTGAGTGAGTTAGCAACTCCTACCTATAAGGGCGGTCCTTTGATTTGTATGAGTGAGAATGGCCAGATTGTCAACTCAACAAGCCTACCATTTTGGGGATTCGTCTGATTGGGGAGCTGGGAACTCAGCTACACAAGACGGAATTCACTTCTTCCCCGAAGTAGGGGTAAATAGATAAATTGCTCCCTTAAAGGCTGATTTCGAGTCTTGAACATAGTGGCCATACCATCTCTTGGCTCGAGAGGACTTAGTCATAGTAGGACTATGATTTATTGTTCATTAAAGGAATCAGTGGTACTTACGGAGTTAGATTTAATTACACGAGGCAAAACGGTGAATTGGCCCAGTTGTACTTACAAGCGATTTGTGAAAGGTCATCGCACTATTGATTGGTCATGTGGACACTGAAATATATCTGTAATGCAAAGAGTGCAGTTGTCGGTCTTTAGTGGAGTGATCAATAGTTAACGAATGGTGGATCTATTGATTAAAGAGATTAATCAATTATTCATATACCGTTAGAGCTTCAAGCTACAGGTCCATGAGGTTCGCTTGGTAGCTCAATGGGTTCAAGTTGAGAATAAGATTTTGGGACAATTTGAAGTGTTCAAATTAACAAGAGGAAATTCAATTATATGTTATGATGTATTTGATACATTATCGTTGGAGGAATTAATATAAATATGATTTATATTAAGTACCATAAAATAGAAAAAGAAATATGGTTTATGTGTTTCATATGATGAAATATTAAAACTATAGGTTATAAATATAATATGATAAGTTGGTTATATATTTATTTATAATATATTAATTATGTGACAATTAATTATTCTTTTTCTCTAATAACCAAATTGAGTGGGAGGTTATTGGAAGTTTTATGGTAACTTTGAGATAAAAAGGAAAATTTTTTTCCAAATCAGTTGATGATTCATTTGGAATAATCTCACAAAAGGCTATCAAGTAAAAGTGTTTTACTAAATGATAGCATAAAAAGCATACACGATTGAGTTACGAGTTTACTATACGATAGTTACTCACTTACTCGTTGTTACACGATCGAGTAGCAAAGTCTATAGGATAGGCTTCATTTTTTTAAACGATCGAGTATTTCGGCTATATGATAGACAACATACATCTCCCACTTACTCGATCGTCTACCTTTTGCTTTCCTCAATCTAAAATCATACAGAGCCCACAACTCTTGGATTCTCAACCGAGAATACCAAGGTAACCATTGTGGTGGTGTTCTAATTCCGTTCGAGGATCGAGTTGGACTCGATTGGGATCGAGGTTCATTCAGACGTTCGTTGAGATCATGTTTTGATCATTGCATTTGAAGTTCGTGTTGATTGAATAATTTGTTGAACAATCGTGGGATACTTGAAAGGTTCTTCAAAGGTTTGCATACTCTATCCCTATTTGTTCCTTAAAGAAGCATGATGTGATTTACTGTATATGCATAATCGTTTGTGTTTAGACTGTTGTTTGTGTTATTTCTCAATGGGATTTGGAACGATCCGCTTCCGCTCACTGGATCTCGAAGAGTTCCTTCAGACTGTGCTCTCTTATATGATCATCCTTAAGAAAAGTAGTGTTTGTCGATACAAACACTTTGTTTTCCTTAGGATCTTAAAAATAACTCCCTTGTGTCCCTTTGGGGTAGCCTACAAATAGGCATAGCCTTGAACGTGGTTCCAGTTTTTAGAATTAGTCTCAAGCACATGTGCGAGGCAACCTTAGATGCGAAAATGACGTAAACTAGCTTTACGCTCGTTCCACAACTCCAAAGGTGTTCTAGCAACACTCTTGGAGGGAACACAGTTTAGAATGTAAGTTGCAGTCTCTACTACAAAACCCCAAGACGAGTCCGGTAAGGAAGCGTAACTCATCATCCACTGAACCATGTCCAACAGGGTTCGATTTCTCCTCTTCGATACACCATTCTGCTGAGGTGTACCAGGTGCTGAGAGTTGGGAAACGATTCCATGTTCTATCAAATAGTCATGGAACTCAGAATCCAAAAACTCTCCACCTCGATCAGATCAAAGTATTTTTATCGTTCTACTTAATGCATTTTCAACTTCAACCTAAAACTCTTTGAACTTTTCAAAGGACACAAACTTATGTTGCATTAAATAAACATACTCATACCTCGAATAATCATCAGTAAAGGTGATGAAGTATTCATAGCCTCCCCTGGCTCGCACATTCATCGGACCACAAAGGTCTGAATGCACTAACTCTAGAGGCTCTTCAACCCTATAACCTTTTCCAATAAAAGGTCTTTTAGTCATTTTGCCTTCAAGGCATGACTCGCACACAGGTAAAGAATTTTCTTCTAACTCATTTAGAAGTCCATTCTTCACCAATCTCTCAATCCTATTAAGATTTATGTGTCCTAAACGTAGGTGCCAAAGTTGGACATTTTCTTTAGGAGAAACTTTAAGTCGTTTGTTTTGAGTTACGGTAGTCTTAAACATCTCTACGTTATGGAGGAAATTTGTTGCTAACGGCCTTAGTACATATAAATTATTTTCCAGTTGAGCCGAATATATATCACTACCATTTTTCATAATAAACACTTTATTAACAAAAAAAATTAAGGGTATAATTACATTCGAGAAAAGACTTTAAATAAATTAAGTTCCTCTTTAACTCGGGAACTATATATACATCATTCAAAATGATAAATCTATTCGGTAAAGTCAACCGAAGACCTCCCACTGCCATAGCTGAGACGACGTATCCGATTCCTACTCACATCGTCATCTCACCAACACCAAGCTATTGCCATGAATTAATTCCCTAAAATGAAGAACAAACATGGTTACTGGTCCCAGAGTCAATAATCCAGGCAGAATCATCATTCTCCACTAAACAAGTCTCCAAAACCAGTAAATCATATTTACCTTGTTTGGCTTTCTTCTTCTCAACCAAATAACATGGGCAGTTCTGCTTCTGGTGCCCATCCTGGTTGCAGTGGAAACATTTTTCCTTTTCAACCCACACTGATTGCCTACCCTGTGGAGCGGCAAGTTGTGGGTTAGCAGGCGCCTTCCCCTTACGACCCTCTTTCTTTTTCCACTTACTGGTGTCAGAAGAAGAAGGTGCAGACTTAGTTCTTGAGCTCGAACCTTTATGGAACTTTCTAGATGATGAAGTAACATTTTCTCACCAACCTTCTTCTCCTTGCTCTTCAGCAAGGATTGAAATTTCTGCAACTCGTTGAGTAGAGTTGTAAGGTTGCAGTCAACCCTTTTCAAAACAGCATTGCTAACAAAGTGAAGGAAGCTTTCTGGTAACGTCTTCAGAATAATGCTAATATGGATGGCCTCATTAATGCTCGACCCATTCATCTCCACCATGTTGAAGTGGACCATCATGTTCAAAACATGTTTACGAACAGATGTTCCCTCCTTCATCTTGGAATTGAACTTGAACTTAAGAGCGTTATGCCAGAGCTGCAGGGACGGTTGTCTGAGCATTCCCCTCAGAGACTCCATGATCTTGCATGCAATGATCATAGGCTCATGTTTCTTCAAAATTTCGTTAAGGCTGGCCAAGATATATGTTGGACCTTCTCGTTCACCCGTGTCTAGTGTTCGTATGCCTCTTGAACATTTCGAGAAGCGTTAGAAGGTGGAATATGAGGACACTCCTCCATAAAAACGAACCTCAGATCATCGATGATAAGGATCGTGTTAATCGTGTTTTTCCAACTAGAATAATTCTTGCCAATAAATTTATCGATGGCTAATAAAGCAAGAGTAATGGTAGCCATTTAAAAGTTACTGAAAAAGAACAAACTTAATAAGTCTACTTGCATTACCACTTTTAACACCAATTAAGTTTTAGCAAAATACTTCTATTGTACCTTAAGTGACATTTATTTTGCAATGATGCCCCAGTGAGGCAGGAAAAAAGTCATCATGGGGTGATCAAGTGTCCCTTCACTCGAATGAGACAATCTCAACCATTAGACAAAAATAACTCTTTGTAACTGAATCTAACAGTCACCATTGTTCAGTCCAGAATTTGTTAGCATCCTTAACAATTCCGTGTAAGTGTAACCCTCTCATCTTAGGCCCTAAAGTCTCACCCTAATGCGCCCACCGTAGGGAAAAGGTAGATTAGGACAAGAGACTAAAGCAACCCTATCCATTTCAGGAGATCAGATAAAGAGTTGAACAAATACAATCATCCTTTAGGGGCCTGGGTGCCTCAAGGCGATGCACAAAAACTTTATCCAACCTAATGAGAGAGACTGGAGGATATGTTATCACATGCCACACTCCCACTTACTATGAACATTCTCTCCATTCACCTTGGTATTGACCTACCCAAATGCCATCCTTTAGAAGGACACTCCCAGGGTTCCTCGAGGTCGAGGATAGATCTCACGGTGTAAACTTTTAGGGAGAAACGTGTAAAGGTAAAGTGAAGTATCATACCCCAATTACCTCCCATTGAATGTTCTACCTAAGGATTCATTAACTTAGTAAATCTTACTACTGTTTTTAACTAAGTGGTTGTTTAATTTGATAAAAAACCACTAGCTGAAGCGGATTGGTCAAAAAGACATTTGATAGCCTAAAAAACGGGAGTTAACAACCGCCCCGGCCCAAACATGAGTCGAAAATCTTGTTTCTACGCTCATCAGTCGAGAAAGTTTTCATTGTCCGGCTAGCCCTAGATCTTAATCTTTTGACATGGTAGGTACAATGCCCTTTGAGGTAGAGTGAAAGGATGAAACTTCAGAACACCTGGATCAAGTCCAAGTAAATGAGCCCTCTTTAGAAGGTAGTATATACTTCTGGACCCATTGGGAAAAGAAGACTCCCTAGCTCGATTTTCGAAAAGCTCTCTTTTGTGTGCCACCGGTCTATGAACTGATACAGATTCATTGAAATAGCATATATAGAATGAAGGACTGATACCAAAGGAATGAGTCACAAACAATTGAAAAGAAATAGCAACTATTTAATTAACTATGGAGTACAGATAGATTGAACGGAACATTGAATTGATTTTATTCTATAACAACTTTTAAACATTTTCTTTTGAAGACTAAATAAGTTTGATTCAAGTCTTATTAAACACTTTAACAACATTTGCATGCATGCAACAAATCTAACTAATTCACCTTTCTAGGTAGGTTTTCAGATAGGGGTGCGATGTTTCCATCGACTTAAGTACCCCAACCTAGCCATAACTAGCCTTAGCCAAAAGGTCCCTTATAGATAGATTTGGTACATATTTAATCTTTTATTAGTCAATTTAACCCTATTAAACCGAATTAAAAGATTAAACTTAAGTTTTTAATCTCATTAAAACCATGATCTTAGATCTATCTCAATCAAATTTTAAAACACTTTTAAAACATGATTAAAGCCTAAGTTTGCATGCAACTCTTTCTTATTGATTTTAATTCTAATTTCATTAATTATAACACTTATAAAAAAAATGAAACAGCTAAAGGCAACCACATTGCTAAGCTAGACATACATCAGGCATTTGTAACTTTTATAAATAAACCTAAGCGTCATGCTTCATGCAATGTTCATTCATTACTAATACATAACTTTTATATAACAAGTAATGAACTAAGCATACATGCTAACATACATCCTTATATTATAAGGTTTATAATAAAGATGATGCATGGATATGCTTTGATGCATGCATATATTATAACTCTTATATTATATGATGCATGAGCATGCTTTAAGTAATTTAATTATGCAAACTACTATATTATAACACTTATAATATAAAGATGATGCATGAATAAATGCATAACCTATGGTGGGTTTTAAAACTATATGACATACATTATGGTATATAAGTAAACATACATCACATATACATTCCAAAAAAGAAAAAAATTGATGGACCGGGATAATATGCCTTAAAATCGGAAATAAAAGCTAACTATTACAAAAGAATCAAGGCAACCGGTTCAAACAGGCGAATCGGGTCTTGAACCGCCCACTCGAAGCCTCGTCACTTGATCGTGTAGCAACTCCTTCAGATCGTCGAGTAACACACACCGAGTATAAACGATTGTGTAGCATTGATGCGTGGATAAGGACTATGCGATGAGCATGAAAATCTACACGATCGTGTAGCGCACATCAAGTAACGCATCATGCGATCGTGCAGCCAACGATTATACGATGAACATGATTGTCTATACGATTGAGTAGGGGTATACATGGGTTGGGTTGGGTTGGGTTGAAGGTATTTTTTGGACCAACCTGAAAATTCGGGTTGGTTTGATTGATAATTCAAATGACCCAAATAAAGTTTCCAACCCAACCCTTAAAATTCAGGTTGGTTGGATTGAGTTGTCAAGTTATAACTTATTTTTTTATTTTTAATGAAAAATATGTAAATTTATATACAACACATGACTAATAACTAAAATCTCATAAAATTAAGATGCTAAGTGCCAAATATCTATGATATTTATTGTAGACTTTAAACAAAGACAAATATCATAACAGTTTTAAAAGAAAAATATTAAAAATAAAAAAATTAATCAATACAAAGAAACAAAACTTTAAACAAAGAGAAATATATATATATTCGGGTTGGGTTGGGTCAACCCAGATTATTTTTTAGCCAACCTACAACCCAACCGAATAAAAATCGAAAAATTCAACCCAACCCAACCCAAGAACAAAACTAACCCAACCCAACTATTACATTTTGGGTTGGGTAATCTAGGTTATTCGGGTTGTCGAGTTATTTGAACACCCCTACGATTGAGTAGCAAGCGTCCAATATCATATACCAAGTGATCGTGTAGCTAATAATTATGCGATGAGCATGCTAGCCTACATGATCGTTTAACGTGCATGCCATGTGTCGAGTATCATATACTCTGCTTGTTTACCCCGAAAGTCTACGCGATCAAGTAGCCAATGCAACATGATCGAGTAAACTTTTTACTCGATCGTGTAGTATTAGCTATGTGATCGTTTAGAAAATACTACACGATCGAGTATAACATTTATACACGATGGTATAGCCAAATCTAAACGATCATTTAGATTAAGCCACACGATGCAACCAACGATTTGTCTTCTCCCTCGAAGCGAACAACAACTCCTTGCGTCCGAAGCTTCATCATAACGACTCAAACAAACAAAAAAACGAATACAGACTCGATTGCAAGTTAATAATGCCCAAAAAATGCAGGGGCCCTTACAAATTAACTTTTGTAAACGTAAAGAAAGCTTTAAACAAAGGCAATTATCCCGTAAACATCCATCAACAACATCCACAACCACACTTAACAGTTAAATGCATTGCAAAATACTTAAAACCCATCAAGACTGTAAATGAAATTCAATACAGCAATAGAATTTGGAAATCAGAACAACCTGGATCTGACCAATGGAAGAAACTCTAATTATAGAGGACCTTTGAGCGGAAGCGGATCTTTTCAAACTCGATTGTGAAAGAACTCAAACATTTACAATCATACTAAATAGATTATGCATTAAATAATAAATTACAGTATGCTTCGAATCAAATACAAATGATCAAAAAAACAATACCTTTGAAGAATGTTTCTTCAAGTGTGTCCCTTGATCAAACTCAAACACAAGATCAACTCGAACTTGATCTCCTTTGAACACCAGCAACGAGTAAACTCGATCCTCGATCAGAACCAGACACTACCATAAGATTACCTTGGTATTCTCGGTGTGAGAATCCAGGAGTTGTGAGCTCTGGCTTATTTTGGGTTAAGGGAAGGATTGGAGTGAATGAGGGAACGATCTAGTAAACGATAGAAGTATCGTGTAGAAGAAGGAAGCCTATCACATAGACTCGATACTCGGTCCTTTAGAAAAGAGTACTATCGTTTAGTAAAACTCGATCCCTATCATTTAGTTACTCAATTGAAAATCTAATAAAGCGTTTTATTGAATGATTTGAAAAACTATTTTTCCTTTTATCCACTAAGGTTAGTTATTGAGAATCAATTATCATATAATTCATAAATTATAAATAAATACAATAACTAACTTATCATATTATAGTTATAACCTATAGTTTTAATATTGCATCATATGCAACATATAAACCACAGTTCTTTTCTATTTTATGGCATTTAATATAAATCATATTTATATTAAATTTAATGACTATGAATCTTATTCATAGAATTTATATTTGAATCATATTCAAATACTAGTTCCTCCAATCAAATACATCATATCAATTATATCATATATAATTGACTTAATTTAATTATATCTATATAATCAAATTCCCTATTGTTAATTTGAACATTTCAAACTAACCCAAAAACTTATTCTTAACTTGAATCCATTGAGCTACCAAGTGGACCTTATGGACTTGTAGCTTGAAGCTCCAACGGTACATGAATAACTGACTAAATTCTTTAATCACATTATCCACCATCTGTTAACTACCAGACACTCCACTAAAGACCGACAATTGCACTCTTCGCACTATAGATATATTTCTGTGTCCATTGGATATAACCAATCAATAGTACGATGACCCTTCACAAATCGCTCGTAAATACAGCTAGGCCAAATTACCGTTTTGCCCCTGTAGTTATATCTAACTTCTTAAGTACCATTGAACCCTTTAATGAACAATAGATCATAGTCCTACTATGACTAAATCCTTCTCGGGCCAAGAGAAGGTGTGGCACCATATTGTTCAAACCCCGGAATCAGCCCTCAAGGGAGAAATTTATCTACTTACCACTGTTTTGGAGAAGGAGTGAGTTCCATCTTGTGTAGCTGAGTTCTCAACTCCCCAATCAGACAAATCTCCAAAGTGGTAGGCTTCTTGAGTCGGCGATCTGGCCACGCTCACCCATGTAAATCAAAGACCGCCCTCATAGATAGGACTTCACAACTCACTCAAGATTAAATTCATGTTACCTCTGGTCATCCTAGTGAAATAAAAGTCTAATTATGAACGGCGCTATATAACGAGACTAAACATTTCGTAGTCCGGTCTTATGCAAACTCCTTTGTATAGAATATCCCCGCTCACATGTCTAATACATGTAAGATCGGGATCAGATCATTTGTAGCACTTTACAACATTTGTAACACCTACAAAGAAAACCACACTCGTAGTGTCACCAGGATAAGGTATTCCTCCTTATCCATATACTACAGACCATTTAGGTTATCAATTAAAACACGATCCACTCGTATGTCTCCACATATATGTTTAAGTTACAACGATAACCATGGATCTTAGTATTTGTTTGTGGTTAATGCAACTAAAATATCTCATATTTCATAGATTGAAATGAATAAAATATCATATATTATAAATCACAAAGTATTTATTTGTACAAATGTTTATAAACTATAGGACCCTACAAGATTTAGGGAATCAACCCTAATACTAGGTTGAGGGGGTGAACTATGAAAAAAACTTCCCTCCTATTGGCATGATAAAATCTATCTGGATTCTCTTGTCTATTGCCACATATTATGACTATGAGATATGACAAATGGACGACAAGACTAACTTTTTGAATGGTAATCTTGAAGAGATAATCTACATGACTCAACCAGAAGGATTCATAGTACAAGGTTAAGAGCAAAAAGTTTGAAAGCTCAATTGATCCACCTATGGATTGAAACAGGCATCTAGATCTTGGAACATGAGGTTTGACGCTGCGATCAAAACATGTGGCTTTAATCAAAATGTTGATGAACCTTGTGTTTACAAGAAGATCATTAACAGCTCAATAGCCTTCTTGGTGTTGTATGTGGATGATATCCTACTCATTGGAGATGATGTAGATTTTCTCACCAAAATTAAGGAATGTAATTGTTCAGTTCTAAATGAAAGATTTGGGTGAAGCACAGTGTGTTCTAGGGATCCAAATTATAAGAGATCGTAAGAACAAAACCTTAGTCTTGTCTCAGGCATCGTATATTAACAATATCCTTGGGAAGTATTCGATGCAAAATTCCAAGAAAGCTTTACTACCTTTTAGGCATGAAATTGTTCTTTCTAAGGAACGGTGTCCTAAGACACCTCAAGAGGTTGAGGAGATGAGACAGATTCCTTATGCATCTACGGTAGGTAACCTTATGTATGTCATGTTGTGTACTAGGCTCAATATCTACCATACAGTGGAAGTGGGCAGTAGATACCAGTCCAATCTAGGATTTGATCAATGGATAGCAGTCAAAGTCATTCTCAAGTATCTTAGAAGAACGAGAAATTATATGCTTGTGTATGGTGCTAAGGATTTGATCCTTACAAGATACACTGACCCTGATTTTCAGACTGATAAGGATTTTAGAAAATCCACATCATGATCAATGTTCACTCTAAATAAAAGATCTATAGTATGGCGGAGCATCAAGTAAGGATGCATTGCAGATTCCACAATGGAGGCAGAATATGTAGCTGTTAAGGAAGTTGTGTGGCTCAAAAATTTTCTGGAAAATTTAGAAGTTGTTCCAAACATGACTTTGCTCGTCACCCTTTATTGTGATAACAGTAGTGTAGTGGCAAACTCCAAGGAGCCTCGTAGTCACAAACATGGAAAACATATAGAGTGCAAGTATCATCTCATTAGGGAGATTGTGCAACGAAAAGATGTGATTATCACACAGATTGCCTCGGAGCACAACGTTGCTGATCCATTTACAAAGGCTCTCATGGCTAAAGTTTTTTTAGGGTCACCTAGAGAGCATGGGTCTAGAAGATAGTCAGAGATGTTGTTGGATATATTGTAGCCTTAGTTTATTGTATTGTATTTGATACTGTACATCTCATTTTTGGTATTTGATACTTTATACTCCACGTATTCATTGTATTTTATTTGATATGGTACATCCCACACATTTTAGAACAAGTGAAAAATTGTTGGAGTTAATGTCCTAAATCGAGTGTATCTTGTTGTTTGTAAAGACAAATTATATATCTAATAAAATAAGAGGTATTTTATTAATGTTTAGACTGCGTTAATTCACTCCAATAAACTAAGATTCAAGGTTATTTTATGAAACTTAAACATGTATGTAGAGACATACATGTTTAGTGGAGTGACCGATAGTTAATCAAAAATTGATTAATTTAATTAAAATGTTTAATTAATTAATCTTATATCATTGGAGCTTGTAATTTGTTGGTCCATAAGATCCCCTTGTTAGATCACTAAAGGATATATTAGAGGAATGATTTGAATTGTTCAAATCAATTGCATATTAATGAGATTAATATAATATGGTTAATTATAGGTGTGTTCTATAATTAAGAGAGAAAAAAAATTGAATAAGATTTAAATATTAAAGAGATGTATACATATAAATATGTGATAATTATTTGTTTATTTATTTTATATTAAATATGATTTAATATAGTCGTTTAATTGATTAATTAATGGTTAATTAATTGATTAATTAATTAATTTTTTAGAAGTAGAGATAAATAAACCTATGATATTATTTATTAATTAATTATATATATTAAATTGGATTAATATATATGGTTATTTAATTATTGGACTAATTAATTAAATAAAAGTTATTTAATTAAATTAGAACTAGAGTAAGAATAGGAAAGACTAGGAGAAGGGGGTCACCCCTCCTCTCTATAAATAGGTCTTCATGGCCCATGTTTGAGACACAGATGAACTGAAAATTCTGAATCCTTGTCTCCTACTATTCTCTAAAAATCTCTCTTCTTTTCTCTACTACTTCTTCCTCTTCCAATTCTTGGCGACCACACATCCAATTCTTGGGATCCTATAGAGTTGCAAGGTTTTACTTATGGTGGTGTCCCTTGATCATTGAAGAAACGTTCTGAAGAAGACACGGAGGGAATCGTGAAGAATTAGGGAATCTACAAAGGTAAGTTTTAGCTCTTCCCTGTTTTCTTCTCTTAAATGCATGCTAATCTTGATTTTTTATCCATTATGTTATTATTTTTATATCGTATTTTGTTTATGTAAAATTTAAAAAAAATTACAAGGCAATTACAGGCTTCCGCTTTGGATTTAATCTCTTCATTAGTTTCAAGTAAAACCACACAATAGTTTAATAAGTATTGTTAACCGTTTATTTTTATTTAAATATCAATTTCTAATTGTCAAACAGATAAATCTTCATCGTAGTGGGAGAGTTATGAAATAACTCAACCAGTACAAAGGCTTACTTGAAGTCTTTATTGTTGTATAACATGATAGATAGATGCTTATAAACCTTTCAGTAGTGGGAGAGTTATGTGATGACTCAATCTTCGTTGTGACTTATTGGAAATCAAACCTATCATACTGGATGACAAGAATTGAAGAAAGTTGAAAAAGTTCAAGTCATAAATTTGAGATAAAGTAGTATACTTAATCTCAGACAGTTTTTGTATATTTTCATTGATAGGGGCAACCTCAAAGGATATGAATAGATTTATAAAAGGGAAGACTTGAAAGTATAGTATATGAGATAGAGATCCTCAAAGTAAGACTCTTGGCATCAAGTGAAAACCAACGCTAAAATTGTTGGGTGAAATGGACCGTGAGTCGATTTTCTAACTAGTTTCTATAACAGAGTTTTATGCATTATTTGATTTGTTGTTGCATATGAGATATGTAAAAATGAATAACTTCTTTTGTGAAAAGAAGTTCAATGCATCTACATAATTTTCAAGATAGTTTTCAAAGATTGAATTGCAAAAGTTTTGAAAATTTGTGATGTTCATTTGAGAAATAAACTTCGGATCTTTGAAAATAAGGTTTTGATATAGTATCATAACCAATGACTTTGAACGATGACGATGTTCGTGTATAGATAAGAAAATGAAACATGGGTATTTATTTGTTTTATATTGATATTTGCTCATTATGAATGAAATGGAAATCAATATGAAAGTTTGACTATTTAACCAATTTTCAAATAGTTGATTTGAAGTATTTTCATGTATTAAAAGTCCACATTCAAATGTTTAGGACATGATGTTAAATTTGTCTCATGCATTTTATGTTTACAAAAATGTTGTTTAATGTTTGATGCCATTACTTCATATGGAATGGTTATGTACCATTCTACAATGGAGTTGATATGTCTAAAGGAAAAGTTTCCTAAGACATCTCAAAAGTGAGGGAATGTAAATCTTACATGAGACTTAATTAATATTCAATATACAATTGGTTAGTTAAATGGATAAGTCGATGATATGACCATTGGGTTTTGAAAGTTAAAACTTATGAATAATGAGATATGTGTGTATATAGTTTAAGATTTGATCTTTTACGGGATACACTGTTTCGTATTGGATTTAGAAAAATCTGTGTTTTATCCTAGTTAGTATATATTGGACGATAAGGCAATATTTTGCTTATGAAGCAATAATTTGCATAATCAAGTATGTCCTACGATATTTGAAAATTCATTCAGATATAACTTAATTTGTCCACTTTAAGAGATAATGTGGTGCAAGAATTAAGTTCGAGGACATATGTAACCACAAAATTGTAGGACAAGAATAAGAGAAACATCTTGTTGGCGAACAAATGATTCTTGTTGACATAACAGTTTGAATTATATAAAAGAATTCTCTAGGCTAAAGTGCGAGAGGATCTCCTAGAAAGTCAGGGACTACGAGACATGTCTCTAGTGTGCTAGAGCAAGTGAGAGAGCATGTAGGTTATAGAGTATGCCCTAGTATATATGTCTCACTGACTTACATTTCCCTGACTTTAGTGCAAGTGGAAAATTGTTGAAATGTATGCCCTAAAGCCTCGTAGTTATATGTTATTTGAATCAATTGTTGATCAGTTTTATATGCAAAAATTCATTAAACAAAGATCTAAGATCATCTGATGTAACTTAAAAATGTATGTAGAGACATACAAGTGGATCATATTTAAGTGATGATCTAAATGGTCCATAGTATATGGATAAGGTTGGGTGCCTTATCCTGGTAACACTACTAATACAACCCGCTTTGTAGTTGTTACAATTGTTGTAAAGTGCTACAAATGATCTGATCCTGATCATTCATGTGGAGACATGTGAGCAAGCGTGTCCTATACAAAGAGTTTGTATAAGACCAGACCACGAATTGCATAGTATCTCTTTATAACACTGTTGCTAGAAGAGACTTACATTTCACCAGGATGACCATAGGTTGACTTGAATCCTAAGTGAGTTGTGAACTCCTGCTTATGAGGGTGGTCCTTTGATTTGTATGGATGAGAGTGGTCGGATTCACCGACTCAATAAGTTTACCATTTTGAGGATTCGTTTGATTGGGAGCTAAAAACACAACTACATGAGAAGGATTTCACTTCTTCTCTATTGTTAAGTAGATAAATTGCTCCCTTAAAGGTTGATTTCGGGGCTTGAACAGAGGCTTCTCACCCTCTTCTAACCCAAGAGAGGTTCAATTATAATTGGACTATGACTAATTTTTCATTAGAGGGATCAATTGTACTTAAGGAGTTAGATGTAACTACATAGGTAAAACGGTAATTTTACCTAGTTATACTTAGGAGCAATTTGTGAAGGATCAACGCACTGTTCCAATGGATGCAGAAATATATCTGTGGTACGAAGAGTGCAGTTGTTGATCTTTAGTGGAGTGACCAACAGTTAATGAAGGTTTATTAAGCTGATTAAAGAGTTTAATTAATTAATCAAGTATCATTGGAGCTTAAATCTATAGGTTCATAAGGTTCTCTTGTTAGCTCAATAAAGACTAAAGAGAATCAAATTAATTTTGGTTCAATTTGTATTATTCAAATTAATTAAAGGAAATTAATTGTATAAAATATAAAATAATATATAATGAATGTTGATACACTATGAGAGAAATAACTATTTGAATACGATTGAAATATTTATTATATGAATGAGATTCATATAAAAACTATATGTTAAAATTTAATGCGAATATGATTCATATTAAATCTATATAGTTTTATGAGAGAAATGAATATTTGATTATGATTCAAATATTCACTATGTGAATATAATTCATATAGAAACTATATACTAAAATTAATGTGAATATGATTCATAATAAATTTATATAGCTTTAGGAGAGAAATAAATATTTGAATATGACTCAAATATTAATTATATAAATATGACTCATCTAGAAACTATATGTTAAAATTAATGTGAATATGATTCATATTAAAACTGCATAGTTTGACGAGAGAAGTTGTCATTTGAATGTGATTCAAATATTGATTTAGATAAATGTGATTTATATAAAAATTATAAGTTATATTGTATGTGATATAATATAAACTATAGGTTATATGTTATATGTGATATAACATATAGTTTAATATTATATAGCTCTCATTCTTCCTTTTTACTAAGATTGAGGGCAAGCCCACGAAACTCTACACGATTCTCATCCTTTATAATAACAAGGAATGTCTCGTGGTGGTGTCGCCTTCTTTGTTGTTGTGTTCGTGAGATCGGGAGAAGAAGACGTGTTGTGGAGAGGAAGCGAGAAGATGGTACTTCACTTCAAGGGTATGTGATATCCCTTTCCCCTCTTCTCCTTTTTCATCATAATATAAGCATGCTTAGATTATTTTGTTTATCCTTGTGTTTCCGTCGCTTTGAATTACTTTGTTTTATTGTATGTTCTATAAAACAGAATCAAGAGATGACGACATTCAATTGCTTCCTCTACGGGGAATTTCAATCTCTTCAACAAAATCATCTTTGTTTGTCTTGAACTGCTTCCAACAATGAAGACTATCCCTACAAACCAATGCAAGTCCTTTTAGCATGCTCTGTCCTCACTCACATGCTTCCTAAGAAAATTCTCAGGTTGTCATGCAACATAGAATTGCCCCAAGTTAATCACTTTTATGGAGTTCCTATGATTGGGTCATTAAAAGGAAAGTGCACCTTATTAGTATAGACAGCAACTTCTAATTTTTTTAAGTTTTTTAATGTAAGAAGAATAGAGGTTAATATCCAATTGGGTAATATTATAGGTTAATTCTCTTTTTACCCCACTTGTAAGAGTCTTTCCCTCTTGTATGAAATAATTTATCACTTCAATAAAAGATTCATATGTTTGATTCTTGGAGGTCTATTCCTTGAAGCTACTTAGGCTATATCAATTTATTTTTCTTTATCATACTTTCATATTTTTAATATCCATCTCATTTGGATATAATTTCAATACATTTATGTCTCTCTCCTAAACTTGGAACATTACATGAAAATTTGAAGTGACCGCCTTGAAAGATAAAGGACGAGAAAACCAAGGGTCACCGAAAACCCCAATTAAATCTCCAGTACCAACATCTTTCCGAAGGCCAAGCTTCAACAAATTCAAACTCCACACAGCCTTTTTTTGAAAAAAAGGAACAATTAGGTTTAACACCCGCCTGCATCATCGCAGACTGAGAAAGATACTTCCCTTTTTAAAACCTTAGCCATAAGCAACTGATATTAAAATTACATAATTGGATTAGATTGAAATACCATTTTCAAGTTTATAATTTTGCTCAAGATTTTTTTAAAAAATATACTATCCATGTGAAATTGAACATGGTGGCGGAAAAGGCATTGGAGGGATTTGAAAGCAAAGTAATTCTTGTATCCACTGCTCTGCCCCACATCCATTTTTGTCATTCTTCTCTTCAACGGTTGACAGCGCTTCGCTGCTGATAGGCTGACAGACAGATTTTCAATAATGTGTAAGATTCTTCCAAACCCTCTTTTCATTCTGAGTTTTGACAATTCAATCACCTCATATCGTGGAGCTTCTTTTCATGTCTTACCTAGTTTTGCTACCCACTATTTGATTTTACTTCTCTTCCTTCCACTTCCAACAAACTATATTCTACAAATAATCGTCCCTTTTCGTCTCTATTCATGCAACACCTTGAATGTGAAGGAACCCAGATTGTAAATAGCACGTCTTTCTTGATATTCGATGAGTCTTACTTTTTTTCTCTCTCTTTCCCCATTGAAATATCCGTGCTGAAGAAAAAGATGGGTGTTTAGTTAGAGTCAGAGTTGAATCACATTTAAATTGTTGCTTTACATAAAGGATGCTTGATGGAGGGATGACTACGTCCTTTTATGCGCTGACTTGCCCAGCACCTATTCGACGAAATGCCAACGAGGGCATTACTCGCTTTAGAAGGAGAATAAATCCGTATTCATCTGTACAGATTTCCTCTGTTATTCAAACTGATGCAAATGACAACTTACCAGGATCCAAGAAGATATCAAGTTCAGGAAAATCTCTGTCAAAAACTCGTACTCCTAAACCCCTTCTTGTCCAGCCCAAGACTGTGGGTGTCATAGGGGGAGTATCTGTTTTTTCTACACTACTTTTCTTGGAAAAGCTCGTCTGGTGGAGCATGAAGGATGGACAAGAGAGCATACCTTTTGTTGTTTGCAGTGATCCTGCATTAGGCAAAGGGATTCCACCTCTTACTTCATCGTGCACGTTCAGCACAAATTCTTCTCAATATGGTCATAGTGATGATCCAATCATCGAGAATTTAAAGCGGAAAAGGGCATTTCTTGAGCAGTCCGGAGCTCGGTGTCTAATTACGCCATGCCATCTTACACATAGGTGGCTTGGTGACACATCTGAGAGCTGCAAATTACCTTTCCTTCATGTGGGAGATTGTGTTGCTAGGGAGCTTAAAGAAGCTAAGCTTAAGCCACTTGAAGGAGGGAGCAGTGTCCGGATCGGGCTGCTTGCAACTGATACAGCAACAGTAGCTGGTTTTTACCATGAGAGGCTACAAAATCAGGTTTTGTATACATTCTCAGTTAATGGTTGATACTCTAATTTATTGATAAAGAGGGATGCCCAAGCAATAAGAACAACCAATACATTGCATTATCTATGTTTCATGCTCTCTCTCAGCATGCAAAGATGTGGATAATTTTAGATACCTAATAATTAAAATGGATGTTGTTGAAGTGATTAAGGGGCATTTTTCTACACTATTTAGTAAATGATTTCAAAACTTTCTTCTGATTTCCTTTTCTTTCTTCAGGGCTTTGATATTCTCTTGCCAGATGAAGCAACCATGGAGCATATTGTAATTCCTGCAGTTGAAGCTTTGAATAAAAGGGATCAGGAAGGAGCAAGAAATCTGTTGAGAATTGCTGTTCATGTTCTTTTGATAAGGGCTGTGAATATGGTAATACTTGCTTCCGATGAATTGCTTAATCTTCTTCCTCCTGATGATCCTATTCTGAAAAAATGTATTGACCCAATGGATGCGTTGGCCAGAGCAGCCATTAAATGGTCTAGATCTACAGAAAATTTACATGAGAAAGCTTAGCTTTGTCTCTCTTGTTCACTTGCTGCATAATTTATGTATTCATAGAAAAAAAATGGAGCTTTCAACTGTTGTGTATTCGGATATGGCTCAAAATTAGATGGTCTAATTTTTTTCCTTCAGTAGATAAAATACCACCACCTTAAAATCCGAACGGAGACCACGGTATCAAATTCTCATGTTGAGCCGCTCATAGCTAAAAATTCTAATATTGCCACCTTAACCTTTAAGATTATTTCTTTTGCCAACAAAATCAAAAAGTGCTACATCACCCACACAAGAGCCATCTAGACAAGTTTGACAATCCTATCAAGGAACCAACGGTAAAACCAATATCATCAAATGACGAAAACATCTATTCATTAGTTACAGTCACATACACATATGGTATTCAGAACAAAGTAGATGAATCTGGAACATACATGTGCTTTCAGGAAAAAAAAAATGGTATATGATGAATGTTCACCTACACATTGTACTCTCAGACAATGAAACAACAAGTACAAGGATTCAGTCTCAAAGAACTGCCATTTGTATAGAAGGAACAAGCTCTAGTTAGGGATACATTAGAATTTTTGGTAGGATATTAGAAAGGGGCCAAGGCCATAAGGGCATTATCCAGGGGTGCCTTGATTATAAATATGGTGTCAGGGTTCTTAGAGAGGTGTAAAAATTTTGAGAGGAATTTCCATGGTGGGAATTTGGGAGAAAGATATCCCTCTTGTTAGGCTATTGATATATTGTAACTTCTTTTATATTGCAATATATTGCTATCTTTGAGGGTTCTTGTGTTCTCAATAGCCTTTTGAGAGAGTCTCTCTCCCAAATTTCAACAATTGAGATTCCTACCAAAATCTTCACACCTCTCTAAGGACCCTACCTCACTATATTTATAACCAAGGCACCCCTGGTTAATGACCTTTATGCCCTTACTGATATCCTACTAATAATCCTACCCTATCCCTAACTAGGGCTCTCAGACTGCCCACGCTGTCAGCTATGCAATTCATATGAGCCCCAAAAACCAAGTGCTGCATCAAATTCATCCTGAAAATGTTGATCGCTAGGTTGATTCATATAAGCTTCAGCTTCATTTCCCATTGTCTTGATACGCCCAAGAGGAGATAAGTTGATGAGCTATTGCATAAGGGCCAGGAAAGAACATGGAAGCCAGCCCACTATCTTCACTATTGAAATCTGCAGACTGGTTGTGTCTGCTTTCAACACCCTTGCACATTTGTTCAACTTTTGCTGCTGCAGTTCGCTGCGTCTTCTCATATTCACTTAATGTCAAAGCTCTTTTCACATCTTCTCTATTGTGCCATTGTGCATCTGCGCAAACAAGTTCAACCAATTCAAACTCAGAGTTAATGAGAACCGCAAGAGAAAGCGTCACAAAAACTAGTAACTGAAAGACAATTATACAGACATGATCCTGTTGAAACTATTGTTTTAAAAAACCATGTTTTTCGAAACACCTCTTAAAGAGCCTCTAATTTTCAAAAAGCTGACTTTAACTTCCTGCTAACCATACCCACAACCTTGTCGGGGAGCTAGATTGACAGATTTAAATCACTACCCAAACATATGATTATGTGAACGTTAGTCAATATACCTTCCAACTCTGCCTTGTCCACCTTGATATCAAGCGATTTCGCATATGCAAAGAACCCAACCATCAATTGACATGGCATGGTGCTTCGTCCAACTGAGAACAAGCCACATAAAAAACACAAAACAGTGAGAGGATTCGAACTGATAGCCAGTAAGAGAGATTTTATATATATTGATGGGGAAAGTGTAAATTAATTTTTTTCTTTCAAAAGCATCAATACACTGTTATTAGAGAGTGCAAAGGTGTGGTTAAGAAGTAATTTCTAAATGATCAGACCTGGCCATGGCTGAGAACTGTGATAGATCACCTCTCCAACTTCAATGCCAGTCTCTTCCAATGTTTCTCTTATCACAGCTTCTTCCAAACTTTCTCCAGGCTGTTACAAAAGCAAATCAAGGAACTCTATTGGTTCATGAAACAAGATTAAGATTGTACTATAGAATGCACATGACATCATCCTACAAAAGTTTTAAAGGGTAATAAGGATACTAATGTTCATTACTGCTAGTGCTAGAAGCCCTGTTCTATCGAATATATTTCGCTATCTTTCTTGTTGTTGACAAAGAAAGATACCTCCATAAAACCAGCTAAGCAACTCCATTTTCGAGGCACATATCTCGATTGCCTGCTTAAGAGTGCACGGTCGTTCTCCTGGTCAATGACTAACATGATAACAACCTGCAATTAACAAGCTTAAAAGCAGGAAACGTTAATATACAGCCTTCACTATGCTGGGATTCAACAATCATAAAAGCAAAGGACTATGATCTCACAGGATCGACACGAGGGAAAATCCTCAATTTACATGACTGATTGGAGCATTCTCTTCTCTTTCCAGCTTCCGTTGGAACTGTCCTTTCTCCACAATGTCCACAGAAACGTGATGTTCTATGCCAATCTAGCAAAGCCCTGCCCTGAGTGATCAATACCAAAAACGAGGAAGGTATGCACAAATTCAAGCACATTTTTACTAATTAAGTATGACCAACATAATGATAAATTTGAGAGAATGAAGAAGGGATGTGGCAATATGAAGAAGGTCAAGGGATCTCTCCATTCACACAATGGCACCATATTATCAACTTAAACTTAAACCTACATGGTTATGTTTTTAACTTCACTTGAACTAATGATTAATGAAATTGTTAGTCTTCACAGGATATTCCTCACTTCTAATTGTTAGTCCCTAAGTTTCGAACTATTAAACTTTTACCATTGAGATTTGTGTTTGGTTTCAATTTGGTCACTAGGTTTCAAGATTTATTTTCACTCACTTTTAATCTTTAGTGAAACTTAGTGATCAAATTGAAATTAAAATAAAACTCAAATCTCAATAGTAAAATTGTAATATTTTGAAATCTAGAAACTAAATTGAAACCAAACTCAAAAGGTAAGGAATAAAAGGGTAACAATTTGAAACTTTATATATGTATGTATATATATCTTCGTGCGGAGTGAACAAAGATTTGACAAAGATCAACTAATACCCATTACAAAAATTTAACATTGTCGCTGAAGAATTCCTAGTTGGCAAGTGAGACAACAAGAGAAACAATGTTCAATCTCCAAATTGAAAAACCAGAGTAATATCACAGTCCCGATTTCAAGCACTTACATGACCTGCAACAGCCAATTGTCCCATTGCCCATGAATCCGCCCAATTCGTAGCTACCATGAGCGTTCGCAGCTCGATAAAACTGAGCTGCTTCTGACCCAATTCCTCAGCCAAATTATCGTCGCCGGAGAAGTCAATGGCCCAATAAACTGCATCGTCTTCAACAGAAGAACCAAGATAGACCAACAAATCTTCCGTCACCTGCGAACCAAACAAGGCCAATAGACTTTGGCAATCAGCCAAACTGATCCAACCCAGCCCCCAACCAGACGCCGAATCATCATTCCCCTTCTCGCAATTGCAAGAAACCAGAGGCCAGCCTTTCCTGAAGGGCAAAATTTTGAAATCTGGAGAAGATAACAAAGGGGTTTTCGCCAGAAGCTTCGATTTCAGTGATTCGAACGATGAATCAGGGGAAAGGGGATGTTGGGGTTTGGGGGTTTTGGATCTGATAGGGTTTCGTGCAAAGGCATGGGACCGTAATTTAATGGGCATGGAAGGGGTTCGAGTGGAAGAAGAGAAGGTTGCTCCATTGAAGGAGGTGTTAAACAGCGAGCAAAAACGAGACGTGGGTATTCCATTTCTCGTAGAGTAAAAATTGGGGTTGGAGTTGGAATTTCGAGGCGGAGGATAGGATAGAGAGAATGAGCCATGGAGGTTATTGGAAGCTGAAGGAGGAAGATGAAGCAGTCGACATGTCGATTTTGACACTGTGACGATTGTTCTTGCGCTATTTGCCATCAAAAATCCTTCTTTCCAAGGCGATCATACTTCAAAAAGCAGTTTTTTTTCCCCCTTAATTTCATAGAAATCTCCATAAAAATATTGATAAATATCAATTTGTTGTAAACTTAGCATAACAAGCATGCCAATAAAATATAATATAATTTATAAATAAATAAAATACAAGAAAAAAATGAAATTAGAAAATTCTCCATAATCTTCCACTCATTCTAACTTTCTTTGAGATTTCATCAATGTATGTGTATTTTTCAAACTTCATCAAATGCCTCTAGTTATAGATAAAATGACAAGTAGGAAGTGGTTTATTTGGACATTAAAAGTGAGTATATACAACCAAAATAAGGGTTGAGTTGAGTTAGTTTTGTTTATTGGGTTAGATTGAAATTTTTGAAAAGTAGAATATTGGGTCGTTCTCGATTCAAGGCTTCATCTCACGACTCACGTGTTTAGCACTTATCAAGCTTCACAATTCCAGTCTTGAGGTTCTTCTTTAGTTTCTTTCTTTAAGGATTCCTTTAGTTCTTTCTTTAGATATTCTTCTCTGTTACTTTTTGTGCAATTCCCCTTGTAACCATTTATTAGAACATTATTAAGTTAGATCTAGATCTATATACAAACAAATCAACAAATATTTCTCCTTTTCAAAAGTTTCATATATATTTTATCTTAAAAAAATTCCAGTATACAAGGGGTTAATTGTGCCCTTTTTTATTACTTTTCAAAGAAAATACACTTCTTCCTCGCCATTTCTCATGATTTTGATATCTTTCATGTTTCAATGTTGGTGAAGAGCTTAACCTGGTGATCCAATCCGAAAATTAAGGATTGGGTTGGGTTAGGTTGGGTTGCATTTATAGATAGAGTTCAATGGGTTGAGTATTTGATCAATCCAAAATTTCGGGTTTGGTAAAAAAAAATTACTTTAACCCGGCCCAACCCAGACCATGTACATCCCTAAAACACAACAAAAACACGGATACCAATAAAATATAATATTAAAATAAATAAAATATAATTTACAAATAAATAAAATATAATTTACAAATAAATAAAATACAAGAAAAATATGAAATTAGAAAATTCTCCACAATCTTCCACTTTCTCCAATTTTCTTTGAGATTTCACCAATGTATGTGTGTTTTTCAAGCTCCATCAAATGTCTCTAGTTATAAGCAAAATGGCAAGTAGGAGGTGGTTTATTTGGACACTAAGAGTGAGTATTTGACTTTTGACACTAAGAATAGATATTCATTTTACATATAATTTATGATATTTATAATATTCCCCTTTAGATAGTCATTATACATATAATATGTCTCATTAAAACCTTATTAGGAAAAACCCCATTAGAAGAAAAATCCCAATGAAAGAAAAAGAGAACAAATTTCACATAATCTTATACTCTTAAAAAGAATACACTATCACTTGACATCTTTAAGTCACTACATTTCAATATTATGCACCAATTTTTTAAAGGTTGCAGTTGGTAATGATTTTTTAAATAAGTCTGCTGCTAGATTATCTTTCGAACAAATTTGTTGTATAATGATGTCATCATTTTCTTCAAGATCATGAGTGTAGAAAAGCTTTGGTGAAATATATTCTGTTCTATCTCCTTTCATATATCCTCATCTGATTTGGGATATGCATGTTGTGTTGACTTCATATAATATTGTTAGAAGATTTTTATTAGAAGACAAACCACATGTTCCATGAATTTGCTCCGCCATTGATCTTAGTCATATATATTCTCGACTAGCCTCGTGAATTACAAGAATTTCAACATGAGTTGAGGAAGTAGCCGTTATGGTCTGTTTCACTGACCGCCACAATACAACAGTTCCTCTACATGTGAGTAGATAACATGTTTGAGATCTAACATTGTGTGGGTCAGATAAATATCCAGAATCTACATAACCAACTAGATTAAAACTTGATTTATTTGAATAAAACAAACCCCATGTTGATCGTTCCTCGGAGAAAACAGAGTATATGCTTAATTTTGTTCTAATGAATTTTTGTTGGAGAAGAATTATAACTTGCTAATAAATTTATTGAAAATGCAATATCTGGTCTTGTATCATTAGCAAGATACATAAGCGCACCAATTGCACTAAGATATGGTACTTCAGGACTAAGAAGTTCTTCATTATCATCTCAAGGTCGAAATATATCTTTCTTCAAATCTAATGAACGAGCTTCCATTTGAATGTTCAATGGATGTGTTTTATCCATATAAAATCTTTTTAAAATTTTTCCTGTATAAGTTCACTAATGAACAAATATCTCATTTGCTAAATGTTCAATTTGCAAACTAAGGCAAAATTTTGTTTTTCTGAGATGTTTCATCTCAAATTCTTTCTTAAGATATTATATTGCCTTTGGAGCTTTCAATTATATTTAAGTCGTCGACATATACAGTTATAATAGTAAATCCTAACTGTGATGTCTTTATAAAAGCACATAGACATATTAGATTGTTTTGATATTCTTCTTTCAACAAATATCCGCTTAGGCAGTTATACCACATTCGTCCTAATTGTTTCAGTCCATATAGTGATCTCTGTAACTTTATTGAATATAATTCCCGGGAATTTGATTTATATGTTTTAGTTACCTTAAATCTTCCGGGGATTTTCGGGGATTCTCATATAAATATCATTATCAAGAGATCTATATAAATATGTTGTGACTACATTCATAAGATGCATGTCCAGACTTTCATACACAGTCAGGTCAATTAAATATCTTACTGTGATTGCATCCACCACTGAAGAATATGTTTCCTCATAATTAATACCAGGCTTTTGTGAGAAACCTTGTGCAACTAGTCTTGTTTTATATCTTATGGCCACATTATTTTCATTTCTTTTTCTCACAAATACCCATTTGTATCCCAAAGATTTTTGACACCTTCTAGAGTTTGAATTACTGGTTAAAAAACTTACATTTTGAAAGTGAGTTTAATTTTACCTTGATTGCCTCTTTCCCTTGAAACCAATCTTTTTTATGTCGACATTCTTCAATAGATTTTGGTATAGAATCCTCCTTTTTTAGATATAATATCAAGAGCAATATTATATATAAAAATATTGTCAATAACTACATGAGTCCGGTTCCATCTTTTTCCTGTCAAGACATAGTTCATTGAAATCTCATTATTA
The DNA here is from genome assembly GCF_027475165.1 of Benincasa hispida. Lineage (NCBI taxonomy): Eukaryota > Viridiplantae > Streptophyta > Magnoliopsida > Cucurbitales > Cucurbitaceae > Benincasa > Benincasa hispida. The sequence goes on along the minus strand of NC_143479.1, from coordinate 24,849,336 downwards.
TCTTTAGGTATTTCACTTTCTTCATTAATTCGACTATCAGTCATGTCCAGGGTTTCTTCATGGATATTTACATCCCAACCAAATCTTTTTTACTATTATCGGTTTTTCTTTTTCGAAGATTTTTATCTTTGGAACCCACTGGTCTATTACGCTTCTGACATGTTCTAGCTTTTTTAGTGACAACTTCTTGTGTTTGTATATCAAATTTCAATGGGACATTTGCAGTTGGTATATATGACTTAGTTACTTTATTTTCATCTATAAATGCATTTAGTAACTGATTTTTTATATTGCAAATGAATTATATTCTGAACTTCAAGTTCAAATTAACCTGTAGGGGATCTAAATGAGACAATAACGATACATTCCATGTAATTTCTTTTTCTAGCTTCTGAGTTCCTCCCTCTAATGTTGGAAATTGTCTCATTAAAATGACAATCAACAAATTGTGTAGTAAATACATCACCTTCAGGGGTTCAAGATATTTGATTATTGATGGGAAATCATATTCAACATATATTCCTAATCTCATTTGAGGACCCATCATAGTACGTTATGGTAGAGCTATTGGAACATATACTATACATCCAAAAAAATTTAGATAAGAAATATTTGGCTCATGGTTATAAGCTAATTGTAATGGCGAGTACTTATGATAAACTACTGGCCTAATGCGTACATTTGACGCTGTATGCAAAATAGCATGTCCCCTTACAGATGCAGGAAGCTTAGCTCTCATAAGTAATGGTCTTGCAATTACTTGCAAACGTTCCGTAAATGATCGTGCTAAATCATTTTGTAGATGAATATGAGTTATAGGATGTTCAACACTTATCCCAATCGATATACAATAATTATAGAAAACGGATGTATAAATTCACCATCATTATCAAGACGAATGGTCTTAATTTTATAATTAGAAAATTGTGCTCTTCACTTAATTATTTGAGCAAATAATCTTGCAAATGCAAGATTTCAACGTGATAATAAGCACACGTGTGACCATCTACTTGATGCATCTATTAATACCATAAAATATCTAAATGGTCAACTTGCTAGATTAATAAGTCCACCTATATCACCATGAATTTCTAAAAATGCAGGTGATTCAGTTCCTACTTTAGCTGGTGATGGTCTAATTATTAATTTTTCTTAAGAGTAAGCATCATATGATAATTCATTAGAATTGAAGAATCTTCTGGCTCTTCAATGGATGTCTATTTGAATTCTCCATAATTCTTCTCATCATTATAGGCCCTGAATGACCCAATTTGTCATGCAAAATAGAAAATATATCTGAATTTATGAACTTCGGGTTCATTGTTGCATATGTTTAAATTACTCATATATGAGTATAATACAATCTAGAGGATAATGCAAACAACTTTTCCAATATACTTTTTTTATTTGAGACAGTAAAGATAACATATAAATATTCCATATTATTTTTATTATCAGTCTCAATAGGATAATTATTGCAACGTATATCTTTAAAACTTAGTAAATTTCTTTTTGATTGACTAGAAAACAATGCATTGTCAATTATAAATTTTGTTCCTCTAGGCAAAATAATATTTTCTTTTCCAAAACCTCAAAAAAGTTTGCAAAACCCGATACTGTATTTACTTTTGCTTCCAACATTGTCGATTTGAAAAATTATTTTTTACTTGTAAATATTGTGTGAGTAGTTATACTATCTGTCAGACATAGATCTTCCTTTTTCATTTTTTAATCACCCACCATATGAAAATGATTCAGGTTTCTTCATTAAAAGAAAATAATAACCATAAGAAAAACAACATTTGAAATATACAAAAGTTAATATTTATTAAGAGAAAAAAACTTAAAGATGGGTAAAAAAAACAACAACATTAAGACTAGATATTTTCAAAGTCAAAATAAATACTTGAGGTTCCATCAATTGTGCAGTGTTTCCTCAAGAGATTCAAAAAAGTTTGCCACGTCCAAATTTATCATATTGGATGGGTCGAATATATCATTATCCTAGAATACAAAATTTGCTTCCATATTTTTTCCTTTTTCCTTCAGAGAAGCTTGATATAGATCAACTAAGTGTTTCGATATATGAAAAATACGTGACCAATGCGCAGTCATATCATATCGGAAGCATTTTTGTTCATAACCTTTTGAATTCTTATCTTGTGAAGCTTTTTCTTTATGATCATCATATTGTGTGGTTCTCTTGAAATTTGGATGATTATAACGTCCACCACGAAAAGAAAAATGATTTCTTCCTCTACCGCAGTCACAACCTCGACCACGATTATTAACATTCACTACATTCACTTCAGAGAATGGTGTTGTTCCAATTGGTCGAGATTTGCGGTTTTTCATCAATAATTTGTTATGTTGTTCGGCCACGAGAAGATATGAAGTTAGTTCAGAATATTATTTAAAAACTCATCAATAATTTGTTGTTTTGTTCAGCCACGAGAAGATATGAAATTAGTTCAGAATATTATTTATAACTTTCTCTCAATATTGTTGTTGTAGAAGCATAATCGAGACATATTCGAGACATGAAATATAAAAAATGTCTTTTCTAATATATTGGCATTGGTAATTTTCTCTCTACATAACAATAGTTTCGAAATGATAATAATGCGGAATCATAATCACTAAGGGAGTGTTTGACAACCAAGGAGAGTTGGGTTGAGTTGGTATTTTTTACCAACTCAATGTTTGACAACCAACTTTAAATGTTGGTGGGGTTGAGTTGGTTATTTTACTAAGTCACCCCAACTCTCTCTGGTTTTCTCTTCCTCCAATGTTTTTAATGATTCCACTCATCGGTCTCCATTGGCGATTACTGCTACCACACTCTGGCGACATACTCTGATGACCACCTTTGGGTGGCCAACTTCGACGACCAACTCCGAGCTACGGTAATCACCTCCGACAACATTCCAGCAATCGATTCCGACAACCACCTTGGTAAAAAAAAAAAAAAAAAAAAAAAACTTTGACTTCCACATTCACACGACCAACTTCGACGAAGAACTCTGGGCTCCACCAACTACCTCCGACGACAACTCTAACAACTAACTCCAATGACTACCTTCGCACAAGCAACTTCTGCGGCATACTCTGCCTACCACTTTCGTGTGCCTAACTTCGACGACCACTGATAAAAGTAAAACGGTGGGTTTAATTACCCACCATTTTATCACTCTCACTTTCACCCGTTTTCCATGCATTTTCATTACTCTCCCAACTCCCTCAATTACTTTGTTGTTTCTCTCTCTTATGCTTTCTTCACATTTACTCCCCTTCTCTCATCTTCTCTCTTCTTTCGTCGGCTGGTTCGTCTTTCTCATTTTCTCTCTTCTCTCTCTGTCTGGCTCGTATGAGTTTTATTTTCCCTTTTCTTTCTCAACTCCTCTTTTCTCTTTTCTCTTTTTTATTTTTTTTCTATGGTTGTTCTTTTAAATCTAATTATTATTCTTCTATTTCATTTTTTTCTTAGATCTAAAAAATATTACACACGACGTCCTAGTATTATTTCATTAAACAAAGTTTAACCATATGTTTTAACAACCTATCACTTGATGTTTTCAAATATTACATAATTCTAATGAAACAGTGAAATTTAAAATTATGGCTCAAGTTTTTTTTTTTTTTTTTTTTTTTTTTTTTTTTGATAGTTGATGCAACAATATAGTATAAAAGTTAGACATCAATATGCCTAAAATCATTTCACCAGTTTTAGAAAAAAGTAAATCCATATTCCACAAATTGGTCAAAAAAGACTATCTAATAGTTGGTTTTATGAATTAAATTGTAAGATTTTGGTTTTTTTTTTTTTAATATTAACATTTAAGTATCATCCCTTCTAAGTTTTTTTTTTTAATATTAACATTTAAGTATCATCCCTTCTATCTAAAACAATGTCAATAATTTCATTTGATGGCACTAATCCTTCCAGTTCTTTTAATTTTTACGGTAATTAATGATTAAGTTGGGTTTTTGAATGAAATAGTCACTTCTATTTGAGTGTTAGAAAATTGAATTCAAATTTTTGTGTTCTGTATATGAATACTTTATAGAGAATTTGTTATGTTTTGAGAATGGAAAAAAATTGGATTTTTTTTATCTTAGAAAAGTTAGAAAAATATGTGTACAGTTGAAAATTAAAATCAACTATAGCAAAAAAAGAAAAATCAATTTCATTTACAAAAACAACACCAGATATCCCAACTCAACTCAACTCAACTCTGCATCCAAACACATACAATAATTACCAACTCAACTCAACTCTGCACACCAAACACATACAATGTAACTGATAACTTGTAAAAATACAAGTTATTTATATTGTTTTATATAGATATTGCGGCCAAAAGAAAGGAAAGTTGCGTCAATTGTATAGAAATTAGCTAAGGACTGCAAGAATTATAAATTATCATCAATACACCCACTGACACCATTGCGATGGTAGAAAAGAATATTTCAAGTCTGTTTTGCAGGAAATCAAGTCACCGTATGCGTTCATGGCTCAAGATAAAAAGAACAACGCATCTACGTCGCATTGCATCGATCATTCAGAAATGAATAGACGATCAACGCAATGACGGCGCATGCGACAATCGATCAAGAGCTAAGCGATCAACGCAATCTCAACCGCATGTGGTAATAAAAAAAACAATACTGCATGCGGACAAACGATCGAAGATGTAAAGAGCAACACAATTGCGGAGGATTCTGACGCGTGTACAGCTGACCGTTGTGCATTTCTGAAGGGATTGATTGCATAACAGAAGGAATATTCACTCCACCATTTCCAAAACTGCCTTAACAATACAGTGGGATTCACAAGTCAGAGAATCAAAGTTGGGCCTATAAACAGCTCCGGCCATTCCACTAAGAAGAGATACTTGATACGGGCATATTTTATATTTGTATATTGAGAGAGAGACTGGTCTGAAGAGCCTGATTGAAGAAGATCCGGGAAGATTTAAGAAACAAGGTCGAGAGGTGAGTCTCAAGGAAAATCCTTTCAATCCCCGCCGTTGAAGCTCTGTACCAAGGTTACTTCTACCGAACGAGCAAGCCTGAGAGGGAAGCTCTTCTCTTCATCCATTCCATACGCTGGCAAGAAAAATCCACCGTCTAGATCTGTGTCAAGACGTTGACACTCTTCTGTATTTGTTTCTATCTCTTTATCATCAATTGTATTCATCAATTGTATTCATCTTCTTAGTCTATCATTCACACCATGTATCAGACGTTAAATATTAGTATTGAATGTCATGATTATTTCCATCTCCATCTTTCTGTCTATTTCCATTCCTCTATGAATCGCTTCCTCCATGATGTTTTCTTAATCCCCTAGTAATTAGCATGAATCTAACAAGTAAATTAATCCGTGTTAAGGAAGTAAATATGTTTAGCTAAAGCATGCTAGACGACATCTTCACCTGTGAAAGCAGAAATGAAAATGTCATTCCTCCTGTCAAGAGAAGGTCGTAAGAATGTGTTAAATAAAGCGAGAAGTGCTTCCAGAGATGGAAGCAACCTTGCGTTCAATACGTTCATCCCTGTTTCGCCACAGAGATGTGGGAACACGACCGATCACCAAGAGGTATACGCCAAGGGAAAGTGGGACCGTAGTTATGTCTTTAATGCAATTAATAACTTGCGATGTTTATATTAGTTATCTTTTCTATTTCTGTTTCATACATAAAGACTTGCCACCGTATACCACGATCCTTTGTATAAACTTCATAGCCAGTCTCAAACTCAGTATCATGTATCCTGTATCTTGTATCATAATAGCTTAGGTTTACTTTTATGTACTTTTATCTTATTATCGCAACTTTATTTTACTGCACAATTTTACTTTTTCGCAATTTAAATTCATGTACAAACCAATCTTTCATTAATTGTAAAAACCGGTCGCATATATCACGAACATAACGCATTAACGACAACAATCCTTGTGTTCGACCTCGAATCACTCCGAGAAACTTGCGTTGGAATTATACTTGGTTTCAGCACAAGGAAACTTGTGACAACGCATAGCATACTACAAGCATTCCATTAATAGCGCATATATCTAGAAGTAGTATCGCAGAAAGTATGAATAAGCATAACACAGTATCCACATTCCATTTTCATCCCAAGTCAACAAGTTTATGGTAACATGAGCTTGTATGATCCATCATTCATTACTATCCATATGCTTATTTAGACAACATCAAATTCTGCGTACCAAGTTTATGGCGCCGTTACCAAGGATTGGTAACGGTTATTGTTCAGTATGTTTGTGATATTTTGCAGGACAGATCTCTTTGTACTGGTTGTTTATCGCGGAAAGCAGTCTGACAGTTTATGAGTACTGAGACTGACCCAGAATTCAAGGCTGACCCAGAGATCGAGCGTACATTTCACGCAAAGGCACGCCAGAACCAGCGAGGCGAAAGAAGGCCAACATGGCAAATAATAACAATGATAATGTGGCACCTGAGGTGAATCAGGGGGTGGGACGACCAGCACAAGATCCTGTTTTTCTTGCGACTAATCGCAACATCCCGATGAGGAAGTATGCGGCACCCAATCTGTATGATTTTTTGCCTAGAATTTCAAGGTCGATAGTTGAGGAGAATGCAAGATTCGAGATCAAACCGGTCATGCTATAAATGATTCAGAATGCAGGGCAGTTTGGTGGTCTGCAATGTGAGAATCTACATGCCCATCTAACCAGTTTCGTTGAGATGTGCGGCAACTTCTCTATACCTGCCGTTACCCAAGAAGGTATCAGACTATATCTCTTCCCTTACACCTTGAGGGATGAGGCCAAGAGGTGGGCTCATTCATTGGAGCCAAATGAGATTACTTCATGGGATCAGTTGGTTAAACGATTTATGAAGAAGTTCTTTCCTCTGGTCGTCAACGCAAGGCAAAAGAAAGACGTGCTGAACTTTAAACAGATGGATAATGAGACCCTTAGCACCACCAGGGTGCGATTCAAAAGATTGGTGAAGAATTGTTCGTATATCGGGATACCTGATTGCATCCTGATGGAGACCTTTTATAATGGCCTAAACAAATCAACGCAGGCTGTTGCTGATGCCTCTACGGCAAAAGGTTTTATGGATAAAACATACACTAAGGCCAAGGTCATCCTTGATCGCATCTAGCGGAATGGATGATTGGGTTGATGATGGATACGGAGGAAGAAGCTCTGAACGAAGAAGAAATGAAACTGTCATTGTCCCTGCGGAGACAATGACTACTTTGGTCGCACAAATGGCCGCGGTAACCTCTATCCTCCAATCGATGGCGCTTAATCAAGGTGCCCTCTTCCAAGGATCAGTGCAACCCAATATGCCGGCACAAGTAGCCGCAATCAGTTGCATTAATTGTGGAGGAGGCCATGCAGCGAAAATGTGTCCATCAAACATGCAGCAAGTATATGCAATTCAAAACAACCCCTACAACAACACGTATAATCCTGGTTGGAGGAGTCACCCTAACTTTGGTTGGGGAGGGAATCAGAACCAAGTGGGCCAAGTAACCATCAGAATAGCAACTCAGGGAATCAAAGGAACCCTCTACCTTTTCACCACAATCCGAATCAGGGTCAACAAAGACAGTCGCGCAATCAACCTTCCTCATCTTCAAACACCTCTAGAAATTCATTGGAGACCTTGCTCAAGCAATACATAGATAAAAATGATGGGGTGATGCAGGCGCAGGCATCTTCAATTAGAAGTTTGAAGATTCAAATGGGGCAGTTGGCATCCGAACTTCAAAATAGAAGACTTGGAACGTTGCCAAACAATTCTAAAGCCCCTGGATCTCATGGGAAGGAGCTATGTCCCTAAAGACATTGGGCAGGCAAGCTAGACCGCCTGCGAAGGTGTGGATTGCATTCATCAGGAGAAAATTGTCTTCCGGTCCATATCTCAATCCTATGTTTACTTACTTTTTGAATTTATTGCTTTATGAACTTTGCCATTATCGCTTCATTTAATTTGTTTTTATGACTTTGTGAATTTATGCTTCATTTAATTCTCTTGCGTTTATTTCCGTGTTCTCTGTATTCCTTACTTTTCCGACATAAATGCGTTATTCTTAAATGTTGGTGAATGATTGATTAATAAGAAGAAAATTATTACCGCAATGTCTGTGTGACTTGCGTTGATGCAAAAAAATTAATAATAAAACAATCGACACCCGGTATGCATTGGGATGATGGGTGCATCTTGTACCCACAAGATACACTTTGCGTTCATCCAACTCAAATGCATTGCGTTGAGGGGTTGTGTTGCGCTCGTATGTGTTCTTTGCCCATCCTTAGCAAAAATGCACTATGTTGAGGTAGTGTTACACTGGTAGAAATATCATGTGCCCGTCCTTCAAAAATGCGTTGAGTTAAGGGGTGTGTTGCGGGGATACATGCGTTGTTGCCCGTCCTCTGCAAAGATGCATTTGCATTGATGAACTCATTGCGTTAATTCTTCACCTTGTGCTTATTCGAATAAAACACTAAAGATAATTCTTTTTGCAAACTACGAAGTCCAATCGTTTCGTCTTCCAAGAAAATGATGATTTAGCAGGTGAAAGGACGTCCTTCTCTGGCACTTCATAAATGTGAGGAGTGCAAACAGCAAACTTTTTTAGTAGCTCGAGGCCTGCCACCACAGAATTTGCGTTGGGCCCATCTAGGCCCAACCTATAAATTCCATCTCCTCCGTCTGTGAGTCTATTTGATCTCATTTGCAAACGGAAACCTTAGAGCACGCTGCATACCAGATTGTTTCCCTCTTCCTAAAACCCTAAAGAATTCCAATTTTCTTTTACTCTGGCATCCATGGCAAACCAATCTTCCCAGCCATCTTCTTCACCCTCAACACCCTCGAAAGCCCAACTCTCTATGTGAGAGGCGGCATTCCTTGCATCTAGCCGTCGTCTCGCCGCCCAGCCACACACCATCCCTCGAGTCGCAGGAAGACCCCGACAAAATCTCTTAGCAGCCAGGCCACTCCAGTTCAAAAAGGGGTAGAGTTCTAAAAGCACCCCACTCCCAACATTCTTCTCTAAGAGTGAAAAGAAGAGACAGGATGATAAGGAGGTGTTTGGGAGCATTCTCAGCAACTTGGAGAAAGGACGAGGACTGCTCGAAGCTGGGGTTGTGAACCAACCACTGCCTTCGGAGGAGGCGATGGAGGAAAAGTCAAGGAGAAGCGCTCTAGCCATATTGGATCCTAAGGAAACTGTTAATGCAAAATCTTATGAGGGACCCATCAGGGTCGCTTTGGAGGAAGTGGCAACGGAGAAGCAGCTTGAAGGGGCTGAAGAGAAGAAGAACAACAACAACAAAGAAAATAGGGATGAAAGAGATGAGCAAGGCCATCAAAGCAAAGCAGAGAAGAAAATAAAAAAGAATGAGGATGAAGAAGATGAGGAGGCCAAGTTGAAGAAGAAGAAAGAAATGAGTGGAAGAAAAGAAAGCAGGCAGAAGGAAAGGCATTGAAGAAGAAGGAAGAGAGGAGAAAGAAGGCTGAGAGCCTAGAGTTGAATAGAGAATCCACTTCCGTGAGGGGGGACAAAAGGGAATCAACACAACTAAGAGAATCAACGCAACATGAAACACCGCAAACGATTTTGATTGATGAAGGAGAAGATGTAGATGTCACCCCCTTGACACGGCGTCGCAAGGAGAATGCGTCGCAAGGGTCAACAGTCGACCCTCCAATTTTGATAGATGCGTTAGAAGAGCAGAAGAGGAAAAGAAAGGAGGAGGAAGAGAAGCAGGAGAAAATGTTGCGAGCAAAACTCATCATTACAGAAGGTAATTGAAGAAGAAAATTACAAGATGAGAAGGTGTGCCGCAACAATGAGATTACGACAGAAGAAGAAAGGAAAAGGTTCGAAGAGGAATAGCGCATTTTCCTAGCCTCCAAGCAGTTTGAAAAAGAAATTGAAGAAGAAGAAGAAAGGAAGAAGAAAGGGGAGAAAGAGAGGAAGCGCCGAGCAAATGTTCAACACATCAAAGAAAAGAAGGGCAAAGAACTTCCTTCACGGGGGAAGAAGGAATAGCGCAAGGTAAGGGAAAGGAAACAAAGACAAGAATCCCGCCTTGTGTTAACTAAAGAAAAAGGCAAAGCAGTTGTAAAAAGTAGCGAGCCCGCATTGGCTAAGGAGCGTCCATCGAGGAAGAGAGAAAACGATGATATGCTGATGAAGATGGGATTTTTCCCCACGCCAACGCCATTACCAGACCTGATCACAAGCGTTATATTGGAGCACGGATGGGAAACATTTTGTTAGTGCCCAGCAATTGTCACTCCAAAGGTAGTGCACAACTTCTACAATAGACGGCTACATGGCACCAAAGATGTGATGACCATAAAAGGGTAAATGGTGTCTTTCAACGTAAAGGACATCAATGAATTATTCCTAATGAAGAGCAATCCAGATGCACTGGGTAATAAAATCATTGATGATCTTATTGAAAAGCAGATGGAAGATGCGTTGCAAACATTGACGCAACCAGGCACTAAGTGGACAGTTTCATTAAAAGGCATCAGAACTCTGGCGTCTAAGACGCTGCTTCCTGAGGCGCGGCTTTGGGTATATTTGGTAAAACGGCGACTCATCCCGACTTTCCATGATAAAACAATTTCGAGGGATCGAGTCATGGCCGCATATTGCATCGTGCACGACATTCCAATCGATATGGGCCAGTTGATCGCAAGACAAATTTGAGGTTTTGTGGGGCACATAAGAGGTCAGTATTTCTTCCCATGGACTGTCTCAAGTTTATGCTTATCAATGGGTGTAGGCATTGATGAAGAACCCATGCCTGAAGTTCATGGCCTCATAAACGTCAAGATTTTGAGGTTGCTCCTCAATGATTTCCCACACTGTCCCGAGCTCTCATTGAAGATGCCCGTCATTATTTTGAATGCGCCACAGCAACCCAAGCCAAAGAAACAACGCAAAGATGATAAAGGAAAAAGGAAAGTCCAAGACTCATCAACGCAAGAATCAGTACCCTTGGACCCTTTGCCTTTGATAATTCGCCTTCCAAGCCCTCCCACACAACCTTCTTATTCCCTTCCCAAGCACTTCACCAACCTTCTCCTTGCCCCTGATTCTCCAACCGCATATCCAGTAGCTCCATCCTCATCTTCAGCTTCATCACTGCAACTTCCCCTACCACCACCGCATGTTGATGACCCATGTAATTTGGGTGAAGGCACCTCTGCCCAACCCCAAAACGTTGATGGCGAGACATCGCAGGCACAACCTACCATTGCCTCCTTAGCTGCTGAACTAACAGATATGCGAACCCTTCTTGCCCAACAACAAAAACTTTTCTCCCAACAACAGGCTTTCTTCTGCCAGAGAATAAATGCGGTATACGACGCAGTATTGCCATGACAAGGAAGGTGATGATCAATATTCAATGCAACATCTATACGATCCACCTGAACCAGAGGCAACTAATGAAGCGCAACCATGAGTACTTCAACTTCTTGACAGCGTATCTTCATGGTCCCACGGTGCCTCCACATCTCCAGCAGCATTTACACTTTGAAGAAGCTCATCGTGTACCTCACCAAAATCTTCCACCAGAACCTCTTCCTCCTCAATAACTTTACATTTTTTTTTTATTATTGCGGTCATTATTTTATTTATAACTTCATTTATTATTTTTCTATGTATAGACGCCAATTCTTTGATTCTTTGTACATGCAAAAATTTTTGTATTGCATTAATTGTAGTTCCTTATATACTTAGTTAATTTTCAATACAACTAAGTAACAATTCTATCCATATGCCTTCCTCTTCTTTATCATCCTTTGTCAACTTTGCGATATTCTTAATCTTTCCTTTTGCGTTATTCATTGCGCTGCCATGATGTATAATATGCATACACTTAATAACATTTCACTTCGTATTTTCTGACTAACACTTAGTTAATTCGTAGCTATAGCAATACTTTACCTTTTATCCTTTAAAATTCTGCTCAAACCTTCTTTTTGAAATTTTTGTCTAAGTGTTTGTCTATTCTATCCAAACAACGCAATGAGAACCTTGCGCATCTCTAAATTTGGGGGGGAAGGCCTGAAAAGATGAGATCAAGTGATGTGATCATTAAGAAAAATGTGTTCATCATCTAAAAAAAAATCATATAAACTCCAATGTCAGCGCAAGGGAAACCTCAAAAACAATCCTAACCTGATAAGAGTTAAGTTGTGAAAGGAGCTTACTCGTAGTTGGATGTTCGCATGACACCCGAGGGAGCAAGCCAAAACGAAAGTAGGTTTCCAAGAATAACGCAATATGAAAAGAGAAAAATGAGAAAGAAAATAAAAGATACAACAGATAACTCTGAAATTCATGAGTTAAAGTTGATTGGCACACAACCGTAATTGGATGTTCGCATGACACCCGTGGGAACAAGCAGAAACGAAGGGGGTCACCATAATGATGCAAAGTTTGACCACCGCATCCAGACGCATCAATTTGTTTTGACAAGAAGAGGTAAACATTCTTTTTAAAAATTAGAAAAGCATTTTTGAGTAGAAATTTGTAGTATAGAAGAATAAAGTTGGGCTTTGTTATGAACTTTCAAGGATAGAAAGAAATTGCGGTGTTAAGTAATATCGCCTAGGTGGAGCATTCGGAGCAACCAATCGATGCAAAATTTAGGATAGGAATTGAGCAATATTGCCTTAGTAGAAGATATGTTTGAGGACAAGCATATATCTAAATTTAGAGGTGTGATAACTTGTAGAAATACAAGTTATTTATATTGTTTTATTTAAATATTGCGGCCAAAAGAAAGGAAAGTTGCGTCAATTATATAGAAATTAGCTAAGGACTGCAAGAATTATAAATTATCGTCAATACACCCACCGACACTATTGCGATAGTAGAAAATAATATTTCAAGTCTGTTTTGCAGGAAATCAAGTCACCGCATGCGTTCATGGCTCAAGATAAAAAGAACAACGCATCTACGTCGCATTACGCCAATCATTTAGAAATGAATAGACGATCAACACAATGACGGCACATGCGACAATCGATCAAGAGCTAAGCGATCAACATAATCTCAACCGCATGCGGTAATCAAAAATAACACCGCATGCGGGCAAACGATCGAAGATGTAAAGAGCAACACAATTGCAGAGGATTTTGACGCTTGCATAGCTGACCGTTGTGTATTTCTGAAGGGATTGATTGCGTAACAGAAGGAATATTTACTCCACCATTTCCGGAACTGCCTTAACAATACAGTGGGATCCATAAGTCAGAGAGTCAAAGCTGAGCCTATAAATAGTTTCGGCCATTCCACTGAGAAGAGATACTAGATACGGGCATATTTTAATATTTGTATATTGAGAGAGAGACTGGTCTGAAGAGCCTAATTGGAGAAGATCCGGGAAGATTTAAAAGACAAGGCCGAGAGGTGAGTCTCATGGCAAATCCTTTCAATCCCTGCCGTTGAAGCTCTGTACCAAGGTCACTTCTACCGGACAAGCAAGCCTAAGAAGGAAGCTTTTCTTTTCATCCATTCCACGCCGGCAAGCAAAATCCACTGTCTAGATCTGTGTCAAGACGTTGGCACTCTTCTGTATTTGTTTCTATCTCTTTATCATCAATTGTATTTGTTTTCTTAGTCTATCATTCACACCATGTATCAGACGCTAAATATTAGTATTGAATGTCATGATTATTTCCATCACCATCTTTCTGTCTATTTTCGTTCCTCCATGAATCGTTTTCTCCATGATGTTTTCTTAATCCCCTGGTAATTAGCATGAATCTAACAAGTAAATTAATCTGTGCTAAGGAAATAAATATATTTAGCTAAAGCATGCTAGACGGCATCTTCACCTGTGATAGCAGAAATGAAGATGTCATTCCTCCTGTCGAGAGAAGGTCGGAAGAATGCGCTAACTAAAGCGAGAAGTGCTTCTAGAGATGGAAGCAATCTTGCGTTCATTACGTTCATCCCTGTTTCACCATATAGATGTGGGAACACGGCCGATCATCGAGAGGTGTACGTCAAGGGAAAGCGGAACCGTAGTTATATCTTTAACGCAATTAATAACTTGCGATGTTTATATTAGTTATCTTTTCTATTTCTGTTTCATACATAAAGACGTGCCATCGCATACTACAACCCTTTGTATAAACTTCACAGCCAGTCTCAAACTCAGTATCATGTATCATGTATCTTGTATCATAATAGCTTGGGTTTACTTTTATGCACTTTTATCTTATTATCGTAACTTTATTTTACTGGACAATTTTACTTTATCGCAATTTAAATTCATGTACAAACCAATCTTTCATTAATTGTAAAAACCGATCGCATATATTACAAACGTAACGTATTAACGACAACAATCCCTGTGTTCGACCTCGGATCACTCCGAGAAACTTGCATTGGAATTATACTTGGTTTCAGTGCAAGGAAACTTGTGACAACGCATAGCATACTATAAGCATTCCATTAATAACGCATATATCTAGAAGTAGTATCGCATAAAGAATGAATAAGCATAACACAACATCCACATTCCATTTGCATCCCAAGTCATCACTATCCATATGCTTATTTAGACAACATCAAATTCTGCGTACCAGTAACTCTCCAGATAATAATTATCAAGTTAACTCAATTCAACTCTCTGATTTTATCGCGCATCAAACGCCTCTCTTATTGATTTAAAATATTGTAGCCTTAAATGCATCCATTCAAAACGAGCTTTAGGAAGAATAACTGTTCTTTATGATCGTACCCCTCTTTCAATTTTTTCCATAAGATAGGGATCTTTTACTGTAAGATACTCAATTTTCAATCCCCCGTGGAGATGATGACGAAAGAAAATCATAGCTTTTCCTTTGTCCTGACTGGATGTCGTATTTTCTTCTTTAATTGTTTCCCCTAAGTTCATAGCATTCAGGTGGATTGTGGCATCAAGCACCCATGACAAATAGTTATTGTCATTAATGTCAATGGTTGTGAATTCTAATTTCGTGAGGTTTGTCATAGCAACACTATCACAAAACATTATATTTATATTAGAAATTTAATAGATATTAAAATGCAAAATAATATTAAATTTATTATTATAATAAAGAGAAAAAAAAAACTAACCTACCTTCAGTAGGGGAAAACGATAGGAGCTCAGGCTGATAACATTTCGTGAACTTGAGAAACACAATAGAAACACAGATACCAATAAAATATAATATTAAAATAAATAAAATATAATATATAAATAAATGAAATACAAGAAAAATATGAAATTAGAAAATTCTCCAAAATCTTCCATTTCTCCAACTTTCTTTGAGATTTTACCAATGTATGTGTGTTTTTCAAGCTCCAACAAATGTCTCTATTCGTAGGTAAAATGACAAGTAGGAGATGGTTTATTTGGGCACTAAGAGTGAGTATTACAAGATACATGACAACATACATGGGGTATAGAGGGAGTGATATTTGGCCTTTGACACTAAGAAAGGGTATCTATTTTACACTTAATTTGTAATATATATAATACGATTGAATATTTGTGAAAAATTTATAAAAACAAAGAAAATTTTTAAATTATTTAAATTGATAAAATAATATTTTGTATCTTTTTAATCAAACTTTATTTTTAATATAATAAGTATATGGGGATTCGAATCATGAACTTCTTAATCAATATATCTATATGTCAGTTGAGTTATGTATACTTTGGTCATTTAGTGACATCTTGTTCCTTATCTTTTTTGTTTAATGAATTTTTCCTACTTTGGTTCACCCTCATATTAATGTCAAACCTAAAGATATGTGAAAATGTTGATGAAAATGTTAGCATGTAGACAAGAAATTAATAATATAGATATAATTAGTTTTTCTTATTTTGGGATGTAGGGATTTTTTTTTCATAAGGGGAAAGAATTGCTGTACAGATCATTTTGCCCACGGGGATTTGCCTCTAACGAGGTAGGATTCCCTCATTAGGCAAGGGATGGGGGAGGGAGTGGGAAAAAAAGATTTGTAAGTTAAACAGGGATGGTGACATTCCCCGTCTCCACACTCGCGTCCACTTCATTCCCTATCCCCGCATCGCTAACCTTTTTTATTTATTATAATAATTTAAAGTTATTTATTATATTATATAAACATTATATTTAAATTTAAATTTTTATTGTTTGATGGTAAAAATATAGAATAATTTTGAATTGAATTTAAATTTAGATTATATATATGCATAATTTGATTGGAAAGTATTTCCTTTTGCTTGAAAATTAGGGTAATTTCTATTCGAATTCAAATTGTCCATGTGAAACAAATCATATAAAAATATTTAGCGAGTAATTTAACTATTTAATTAAAAAATTTTCCTAGTAATACTTTAAATTAATTGATTTTTTTTTTTTTTTAAAAAAGAACAAACTGAGAAAAAAAATTCTCATGGGGAATCCTCACCCCGTTCGTTGTGGGAATTTTGTGGAGATGGAAAATGATATGGAAGTGGGGACAAGGAGCTAGGAAGCTATCCTTGGTCCCATTCGCCCCCATGGATATCTCTAAATACGGTTGTCCTTACTAGAAAGAGTACGTCATCAAAATTTCATCAATAAGAAATTCTCTCTCAATTTCTTTACTCAATCTTTGCTTGAGAGAGAATTTCTTTGCTTTTATTTTCTTTTTTCTTTTTTAATTCTTGAGAGCTCTTTTTTCTTCTTTTTATTGAGTAAATCTCCTAAAAAAAAGAAAGAAAAGAATCAATTATTCTATTTGTTTGAAATGCTAAAACTAAGAAAGAAAGAAAAAAAATGAAAAATGAGAAAAGAAAGAAAAAGAAAAATTTGTCCTGTTGCAAATTTTTAGCATCGTTTGCTCAACATTGGTGAAGAAGGGTGTCAAGTATATGAGGGATTAGCTAAACGCAATCCCAATTCGACTTGGTTTACATGCCCTTCATTGTAGATTTGAGTCTATGCCTGTTCACCTTGAAGATTTTTCCTGTTTTTCAGGGAACATCAAAATTTTTGTTCTTTTTAGGTTTTTGCTTCTTGGGGTTTTTGAAACAATTTCCCAGAGAGAGCCTTGGGCTCAATCTCTTTTACCTGCATTTTAAAAACGGAGCAAAGTTTAGAAACTTTGTTTTTGTCTTTGTTATTACAAACATATTTTGAATTTGAATTATCAATTGAAGGTTTTTCATTTAAACAAATTTTGTTTTGAAAATTTGGATCTTCTTTCGAAGTATTTACATTTTGGCAAAATTTGTTGTTGAAAAAATTCAGACTATCATCTTTTAAAGAAGATTCATTCTTTTCAGAAAAATGAAGTGAAGAATTAGAAAGATGCTTTTTATTTGAATTATAATGATCAAAAAAGTTAAGAGATACATGAGAAAATCATCAAGAGTCAAATTAAAACCATAATGAATGGAAGGGGCTTCCAAACAATGAGAAGTTTTGTATAACATGGAATCAATAATGTGATCAATTTCATCATATGTGTCTATGGAGCAAAGAGAATAATATTCCTCCAAAAATCTCATGGCGCCATAAATGTTGAAGGATTTTAACTCTTCGTCAAATTTTACTAACAAAGACCCTTTATCTACATCAATTATAGTTTTTGCAATTTTCATGAAGGGTCTATCAAGTAGAATGTTAGAGGAAGAAGTAGAGTATTGTTCATCCAATTTTAAAATGTAAAAATCAACAGGAAAGATTAATTATCCAACTCTCAACAAAACATCTTCTACAATGCCTAGGGGTTGAATATATGATCTATCTGCTAGTTGTATGCAAACATTCGTTTTTTTGTAAGCCATTCAGTTTAAGAACTTCATAGACATGAAAAGGCATGACATTTATGAAGAAAATTGAACACGAGGATTTCCATGATTAGCGGAAAGATCATTCCAAATTATAATCATATATGAACTTTACAATTATAGTCATAAACAGAGACATACGGTTATGTATTAATTATAGAAATTACAGCATGATACTACAAATGATCAAGGACAAGAGTAACATACATTTATAGACTCATCGCCAAGCTCCTTGATCACGAACGTCCGAACACAGGAACACAACAACCACGAATGTCCATCCAACACGATCGATACATTGCATAAACACCGTGCACTCAAACTCAACGATCGCCTCGGTCACGAACACCCCAAACACGAACGGCCTCCACAGAACCTCGACAGTGTCGAGTTAAGTATGACACCACCAAGAAGGCTATCTTGGTATTCTCGATATGCGAATCCAGAGGGTGGGCTATGTGTGGATTTGGTTTGAGGCAGAAGATGGAGGAAATAACAATTGTGTAAACAATTGAGCAAGTGGGAGAAGGCAGAACCTATCGTATAGGTCAATGCCCAATCGTTTAGCGAAAGCTAAGCGATCGTCTAGCAAAAGCTATACAATCATTTAACTCATCGCTTAACTAAGTGTCTTTCGCCTACAAACACTCCACAATCGTTCACCTTATCCAAGTTATTGCTTAGTAAATCCTATTTACTTGACAACTTCCATGAGTAATTCCGAGAGAGGAAAAAAAAATCTTTTCCTTTTCTTTTCTTACTAAAATTAGAAAAATATTTTTTCTTTTTATCTCACGGTTACCATGAAACCACCAATAACCTCCCATTCAATTGGTTATTAGAGAAAAATAGTTAATTATCCAATAATTAATATTATTATAAATATAAATGATAACTAACTTATCATATTATATTTATAACCTATAGTTTTAATATTTCATCTCATGAAACATATAAACCATAACTCTTTTTCTATTCCATGGTATTTAATGTAAATCTCATTTACATTAATCCTCCACTAGATATATCTCATACATCATACTGATCATATCATATACAATCGAAATACTTCTTGTCAATTTGAACATTTTAAATCAACACCTAGAACTGATCCTCAACATGAATCCATTGAGCTACCAAGGGGACCTAATGGACCTGTAACTCGAAGTTCCAACGGTACGTGAATACTTGACTAAACACTTTAGTCACGGGATCCACCATCCATTAACTACCAGGCACTCCACTAAAGACTGACAGTCGAACTCTCCTTACCAAAGATATATTATGTGTCCATCTTAACCAATCAGCAATGCGACAACCCTTCACAGATCGCTCGTAAGTACAGTTCGACCAATAACCTTATGTCCCTATAGTTACATCTAACTCAAGTACCACTAATCCCTCTAATGAACATAAGTCATAGTCCTACTATGACTGAGTCCTCTCTTCCAAAGAGAAGTTGTGGCCAGTATGTTCAAGCCCCGAATCAGCCCTTAAGGGAGCAATCTCTCTACTTATCCCTGCTTCGAGAAAGAAGTGAATTTCATCTTATGGATTGAGTTCCCAGCTCCCAGATCAGACAAGTCCTAAAAAAGATAGACATGTTGAGTTGACAATTTGGCCACTCTCGCCCATACTAATCAAAGGACCGCCCTCAAAGGCAAGAGTTCCCAAAACACCCAGGATTGAGGTTGTGTCACCTATGGTCATTTAGGTGAGATGTAAGTCTTTAGTATCAACCGCGTTATATACAGAGTCTAGTCATCTCGTGGTCTAATCTTATACAAACTCTTTGTATAGGACACCCCCGCTTGTACGTCTCCACATGAATAGTCAAGATCTACCATCTGTAGTAGTTTACAACACTTGCAAACCTCTACAAAGCAGGTCGTATCCGTAATGTCACTAGGATCAGGTATCCCACCTTAATCCTTATACTACAGACCTATTTAGGTTATCACTTAAGGCATGATCCACTTGTATATCACATATACATGCTTAAGTTTACATAAGATAACCATGAAGTTTTGTTTATTGGATATGAGTAAATACCATAATGAAATAACAATTATTTTATTCATCAAACAATGTGTATCATTACAAACAACGAGACTCTGGGAGAATTAGGACACTAATCCTAACAATTTATTGATGCGCCAAGGTCTAGCATGGCATGAGTGATAATTCTATCTCCTATCTTACAAGGTAGATTAAACATTTCAGGATCTCTATATTTCTAAGGCATGTCCTTTTTTAACAAAGCGGATACATTTTTGCAAACAATTACTCTATCATCTTCTCTCCCTTTTATTTTCTTATTACATAAGTCTTTTAAGAATTTAGCATACCTAGATATTTGTTGTATTGCATTAAGCAAAGGAATATTAATTTGTACCTTTTAAACATTTCAATTAGCTCATGGTCAATATCTTCTACCTTAGGTTTTGCTAGTCTACTAGGGAAGGGGGCCTTAGGTACATATGGCTCGACATTAGGGGGAGAGTAATTACGTACCTCAAGGAAGATGGGAGATTCCTCAGATTCATTAATCTTGTTATCATGATCAATTACCTTTTCAGGCTTCTTGGGAGTTGGCTGAACTGGGCTAGCTACTTGGGAAGAAGAAGGAATTTCTTTACCACTTCTTAGAGTGATTGCGCTTACATTTGCATGCTCTGATTGAGTAGGGAGCTTTCTTGATGACTTACTCTTAAGCTTTCTTACCATAGTTGCGTGATTTGTGTGTCCAAGTTTGAAAAGCCTTGTCGGGTTTCTTGTTGAAAAGATTTTGTGTCTTGTTAAAATTGTTTTGTTTCTTGTTGAAGTTGTATATTGTCCTTTTGCAAATTGTGTAGTTCTTGTTGAAATTTTAACGAATGGTCAGCAAGAGATTTAACTACATCCTCGAGAGACATACCTGAGGAGCTTGAAAAAGATTGGTTTCAGTTCTCAAATTGCCCTTGGGTACCCCACGGGTGATCTTGCCACCCTTGGTTATAAATTTGCCCATGGGGGCCATACTTCCTTTAGAAACCTTCTATTATATTAACTTGAGGTTGACCTTGTGGCTAAGCTTCCGAAGCATGTCCAACCACTCCACATGCTCCACATGTTTTGATTTGGGGGAGTCCTCATTGAGCAACCTGAGTGAAAAGGAAAACTATATTAGATACTTGAGTTTCAACTCACTTACCTCTTTAGCTTGAACAACATCATATTCTAGAGTCCTTAATCTAAAGTACTGTGATTTCTCCGCCATGGTTGACATTAGTTAACTAGCTTCAATGGGCATTTTGCCAGCTAAAGCTCCACTGATGGCTGCATCAATGTTGCTTCTGTCAGATGTAAGCAATCCTAAATAGAAATACTAAATAAGATATTGGTCAGAAATATGATGATGAGGTAAGGAAGTACAAAGTTGCTTATACCTTTCCCAATACTCATATAAGCTTCCTACCAATTGCTTTATATTATATATTTCTTTTCTAATATTATTAGCCTTAGATGTAGAGAAAATTTTTTCTAAAAACCTTTTCTTAATACCATTCCACGTAGTAATCAATCCGGTCGGCAAGTAGTACAACCAATCCTTAGTCACGTCCTCCAAGGAGAAAGGAAAGGCCCTAAGATTAAGTTGTTATTGCATTACCTCATGTGGGCGCATACCGTCACATACCAAATGGAATTCTTTCGTTTTTTTATATGGGTCCTCAGTTAAATTACCTCAAAAAGTGGGTAAGAGATGAACTAAATCGGGATTCAATTTAAATGGTACTGTAATCTCTAGATATACTATACATAACGGTTGTTGAGTGTAATCCGGTTTGGCAAGCTCTCTTAGAGTTTGCTTCCTTACTTCACCCATAGTGTTTGTTTGTATTGGTTCCTCTTCTTGACTTAATTCTTCAAATTCTCCTTCTTCTCTTCTTATTTTTTCTTTTTGTAGTCTCTCCTCCTCACAGTCGATATCTACAAAAAAATTACAAAGAATATTCCGGGAGGAGCAGGTCATGCACAAAAAGATAGTTCAATCAAACTAACTATTTTTTTGTTGTTTTATTTTTTTTATTTCTTTTTCGAAAAGAAAGGAATTCAAAGATTTTTAAAGGTCAATTGTACGGTTCTCCGATAATAGTGCCAATTTGTTTGGACTAAATAGGTGTTGTAAATTCTATCTTACCCGAAACAAATGAAATTTATAATACTCTAACTACAACTAGAACTAGCACGTAGCAATAGTAGAGTAAGAGGTCGATCCCAAGAGAACCTCTATTAATTGGCCTAAAATAAACTAATTGAATTCCAAAATGCAAAAGATTAAATCTGGGGGGTGGGGGGACTAACTAAGTGAAAAAGCAAGAATTGATATAAGAAATTTATTAATGAGAGAAAGAGATTATGAGATAAAGATTCAATTGAAAATGAAATCTTGGGGATTTTATGTAAACTAGACAATTCTATCATTGACTTAACAAAGAATCATGCAATTAGATTATTCAATAGTTCATTGAGAATAAATTCCTAATGTCATAATTAGTTAATTTGAAAATTAACCATAATCTAGGTCCTGATTTCTTCTAAAGACATTTTAGAATTAATCCCTAAATTGCATTAAACTCATGGGTTTTCTTAACTATTCCAATCTTGAATCAAAAGACTGAAAATTCAAGATTGATTGCATGAACGTTTTGAATTAATAGGTTCTTTAAAGAAAAGAGAAAAAGAAGTCCACATTTTCTATCAAGACTACTAATTCTTGCAACCCTAATTACAATTTTGTTATAGAACTATGTAATTTTTTATACAAAAATTGATTAATCTTGAGTTGTCAATTCAATCTTAATCAATTTTATTCTAAATCTCAGCAAGAACATTCAAAAGAAAGCAATTACATGAAAGAAATTTCAAGGAAAAGTCTCAAGAAAGTGTCAATCTACATAATTCCCCAAGGAAAATGATTACCTACGCATGGATGATGAAATTCTTCAAGAAATCCATTAATAGTTGCATAATTGGTACAAGGATTGAATACAAATTGATTGAATCTCTAAAAAAATTACAATAATAGCTCTATAAATTTGAAATCTCTCTCTAAAAGTTTAAGTTTTTCTTCCTTTTTTTTCGTTGAAAAATAAAACAACAAAATTTATACCAGCCAACATTGAATGCTAAATTGTAGAAAAGATAGGAAGCGTTGGGCTAATATTGCAATGTTGCATTGACGTTTGGTTGTGCAAGGGGCGCACGGGATGAATCGCATCAAAATTCGGAACGTTGCAACGTTGCCCTGTTTTGCAACAAATAGATGCATTATGTCTTCAAACGTTGCTCGACCTTCTTCTATAGTCGTGACACTGAAACTCAATGATGTTACTCGATACTCTATGGCATTTTGGTAATTTTCTGATTCTCTTCAATTCGTTGATTTTCTTGGTCATTTTTTATCTTTTTGACTCAATTTTCTCAAAATGACTCCTAAACGCCTCGAGGACCATTTTGCCTACAAAATTAGCATTAAAAGTAAATAGTCAACATGATTTTGGGAATTAACATAGAAAATATATATCCTTTAAAAACCTAACAACGCCTTTCCCTGTCAGATCCTTCTCCGTTCATCTCTCTCTGGTTGTGGGTGTTTTTCCATTTGTCTACCATCACAAAGCTCATCGCCGTCATTGATTCCTGCCGTTCAGCCATCACCGGACACGTGCTAAACCAGATCTGCCGCCGAGCTGTTCAATAGCACCGTCTGACAGCCAAACATCAACGGAATCTCAGTTTTTGTAAGTTGTTGCTCGTTTCAGGTTCACTTCGGTTTCGGTTCTTATTTGCTTAACAAGTTTTTTATTTAATGTTTTGTCCTTCTTGGCATGGAAAGGTTGTTTAGGAGTTCTTGGAGGAATTTATGTTGCTATCCAGCGTGGTTGGAGTTCGATTGTAGTAAGTTTTTGTAAGAATTGTGGTCTTGAACCAAGCCACACCTTCGATAAACTATTTTGGGGTTGATTGCTTGAATTGATGGAATTGGACCCTAAAGGTTGAATTAAAATTTAGATTTTTGTTGTAGGTTTTGATTTGAGTTTTCATTATTGATTGATTGCTTGGTAAGAAATATTTGGGCATAAATCAAGGTAAGCGATTTATTATCGATTCGTCCTCGAATCCAAGTTGGTGTTAAGTATGTGATTGCATTAAATGCATGATTCTGTATGTAAATCAAACTGTTATGACTTACTATGTTGGACTGTTGGGAGTGTTATGGAGATATATGTTTGTACTACGAAAAACATGTTATTTGTTTGAATGTTGTTATGTTTGTTTGATGGATGGATGGTTGGGACCATTCTGGAGACCCTTAAGCATGTTCTAAGTTCATGACTGTATGCTTATGACTATGCTAGACTGTTAATGGCTATTAGGGTTCTTATTGGACTAGGTACATCGCGTGTTGTAAGCCTTCGAGTTCACATCTTACGCCTATGTTAAGGTGATGTTCCTTTAGGATCACCACTTATGCTCATGACTGTGATCTTCCAAGATCACTACTAATGAAAGCGTGCCTTCGAACGCACCTCTTATGTCTACATTTATACCTACGATGTGTAATGTATACTTGAGTCCCGATAGGAAGGCTAACAGTTTACCTATTGGGCTTAGTAGTAAGTCGCTTACTTGGTATGATTATACTCATTCTTTTTTCTTTCTATTTTTTTTTTCCAGGTAAAGGTAAAGATAGACTGGCGAATGACCAAAGGGATCCATGATCCAGCATTGGGACTTGTATCGCCTCCGCACTCATTTTTTTCTCAAATAAACATGATTTGGTTTAGGAGTCTAGCATTAAAAACTTTTGGTTGATCCATTTATTCATTTGATTAATTTTGTTTATTTACCTAATTTATTCTAAATTAGAGTCAGGGATACCCCAAACTGTGTTTTTAGGATGTTATTATTTTAGAGCTTGATTTAATCAAATAAAATTTTTATCTCTTTTATTTAATCTTTCCTCGAGAAATATATTGACAAGCCTATACATGCATGTAGTAGCATCCTTAGAAGTATCATAGAAGGTTGGATCGTTACTGTGCCCTAACAAATTGAACAAAAATGGTTAATCACTTATGAACAAAAAAAGAAAAAAAAGGCTCCATAAAGGGAAAGGAAAAAAGTAGAAGTAAAAAGAAGTATGAGAATATATGAATGACAAAATAAGAATAGTTGAAAATTTTATGAAAAAGAGGAATACAAAATTAAATGTAGCAAAATATGTACCTCCGTGAAGTGACCATCAAAACAAACCTCCAACTACAATTCTATAACCACTCTTTCCTCTTCTGCCCACAGAGTGAAAATTATTTTATGTTTTTATTTTATAATATTCATTTCCTAAACTTGGAATAATATAGGCCCCGTTTAGTAACCATTTAATTTTTGTTTTTGAAAATTAAGCATATGGACACTATTTCCACCTCCAAGTTTCTTCTTTTTTTTTTTTTTTTTTTTTTTATCTACCTTTCACCAATGGTTTAAAAAACAAGCCAAATTTTGAGAACTAGAAAAAATAGCTTTCAAAAAATTATTTTTGTTTTTGGAATTTGGCTAAGAACTAAATCATTGTATTTAAGAAATATGCAAATTATTGTAAAAAAATATGGATGAAATAAACTTAATTTTCAAAAACAAAAACAAAAAACCAAATGGTTACCAAATGAGGCCATAGTTTTTGAAAATTATTTTCTATTTTTATTTTACTTGATTGACATGTATGTGTTAGGGTTGATGCCCAAAATCTCGTGGATTTTGTAGTTTGTAAATTATTTAGACACGAATTATTTATTTAATAAAATAAAATGTTATTTTATTTGACATTTAGTTTGCATTAACCCAAATCCAATAAACTAAGATTTGAGGTTATTTAATGTAGCTTAAACATGTATGTGGTTGACATACAAGTGGATTATGTTTAAGTAATAACCTAAATGGTCTGTAGTATATAAATAAGGTAAGGTACCTTATCCTTGTGACACTGCGGATACGACCCACTTTGTAATTGTTACAATTGTTGTAAAATATCATAAATGATCTGATCCTGATCATTCACGTGGAGACCTATGAGAAGATGCATCCTATACAAAAAGTTTATATAAGACCGGACCACGAAATGATTAGTCTCTCTTTATAACTCCGTTACTTGAAGAGACTTACATTTCACTAGAATGATCATAGGTAACTTGACCTTAATCCTAAGTGAGTTATGAACTCTTGCGTATGAGGGTGGTATTTTAATTTCCATGGGTGAAAGTGGCCAAATTCGTCGACTCAATATGCCTACCATTTTGGGGGTCCTAGTGGGGAGCTGGAAATGCAGCTGCACAAAACGAAATTCGTTCATTCCCAGTCATAAGGTAAGTAGATGAATTGCTCTTTTAATGGATAGTTCCGAATCTTGAACAATGAGGTATCTTACCCTCTCACTGGCCAGAGAGGGGTCTAGTTTATAGTTGAACTACAACTAATTGTTTATTAGAGAGATTAGTGATACTGAAGAAGTTATATGTAACTATAGGGGTAAAACAGTAATTTACCCAGGTGTAGTTACGAGCAATTTGTGAAAGATCAATTTACTATTGATTGGTTATATCCATGGACACAGAATATATCTACAGTGTGAAGAGTGCAATTATCGGTCTTTAGTAGAGTGATCAGCAGTTAATGAATGTTTATTAATTTAATTAAAGAGTTTAATTAATCAATCTTGTATCATTGAAATTTCTAATTTGTAGGTCCATAAGGTCCCTTTGCTAGCTCAATAAGGTTAAATAAGAATCAATTAATTTTGGATTAATTTGAATTGTTCAAATTAATTAAAGAAAAATAATTGTATGAGATGCAATTAATATAATGTATATGAATACACTATAATATAAAGTTTAATGAAAGAGATAAATTTTTTAATATGATTTAAATATTAATTATATGAATGAGATTCATATAAAACTATAGGTTAAAATTAATATGAATGTGATTTATATTAAAACTATAGGTTATATGAGAGAATATAAAGTTATATTATATTATATATGAGAGAATATAAACTATAGGTTATATTATATGAGATATTATACAAAATTTAATTGATTATATTATTCTTTTATATATGGGAGTTATTCTATGTGATGAAGGGAGTTATAAAAATAACTCCACTCATTCTCTCATATACAGGAACACAGAGAAGTTTTGGTATATACATGAAACATAGTGTGTGAAGATTTGAGCATTTCTCCTTCTCTCAAGAACTCTCTCAAGAATTTCTTCCAAATCTCTCACCAAAATTAAGTAGACGAGCCCACAACTCCGTCTTGATTCTTACCTTGAGAATAGCCCAGGAAGGCTTTGGTGGTGGTGTCCAAGAAAAGTTCTTTGGTCTTGTTGTGTTCGTGAAGAAGATCTCTGTTCGTGACTTTAGGAGAGGAGCACGTGAAGAATGATTTCTTCAAGGGTAAGTGTATACTCTTTCCCTTCCTTTATGTGTAATCAATTTGGAAAGCATGCTTAGAATTTAGATGTTTATCCTCATCGTTATGTAATTCCTCTATTTTTAAGTTACTTTCCTTAAACAAATTCGTTGACACAAAGACGGTCACTCGCTTTCGCATTGGGATTCGATTCCTTCAGTATGATATATCATGGACAATATTAGATAGAATTTAAGGACAAAAAAGAGTTAAAAATTCTTCTCTCATAACTCCTTTTAATATAGAGATAGAGATTAATTCATAGCTATTATTGGTCGTGCTTTATAGTAATTTAATAAATAAAAATAATTTTCTTAACCAAACATAAGAGTATTTTGATGGTGTTGGCATTCAATATGTGGAAGCAATTAGGATCTTAAGCACTCTAATTCCATCAATTTTAGCATAGATGCATGCAAGTTTATAAACTAAAAAATAGGGTTTTGAAGATATACCTTTGAAGAACTTCAATCTTCAAATACAGCTTGAATCTTTACTCCAAATGTTAGTAGACCACCACTTAATCTTTCATACTATCCTCTAGGATCTTAGTTTGGGTGGTGAAACCCAAAATGAGTTGGAATTAAAGGGAATATTTTAAAAGAAATATCGGTTCTTGGTTCCAAGGTTGAAGAACACTTCCTCAACCAAAATTTCAGAAAATTTTATTTTGCATCCCCTTCTTTCAACAAATTGGAGTGAGGTTTTGTTCAAATCCATCAAGTAATACCTTTACCTAACATGATGACACCTCAAATATTTAGGCTAAATGGAATATTTGGTGTTCAAAGTGGGAATAACCCACTTAATGAAATTTTCATAATTTTAAATTGAATTCAAAATTTAATTTTAAATTCTGAAATCTAAATTTTAAAATTAATATGAAATTATAATTTTATATGTTAATTCAATAATATTATATAAAATTTCATTAATTTTATACAAAAAATAGTTCAATAATTAATTCCAAATAAAATTAATCCTTAATAATTAATTATATTAATTTAATATCAAATATTTATTTAATTATATTAATTTAGTATCAAATATTAAATTAATTAAACACTAATTCCTAACATGAAACCCTATTCATGTAATTAATATTTAAAATCAAATTTAAATATTATCCAATTCTCCAATTTCGTTTAATTTGATAGTTAAACGTATAATCGTATCGTAAATAATTATTGATTTCCTTAATTCGAATTTGAACGCTCCAAATTTACTCATCACACTATTCTAATAAGATTTAATCCGTTTGTGAGCTAGTAAGGGACCTAATGGACCTACAAATCATGGGCTCCAACGATCCGAGATTAATCGGCATGTATAATGTTTGACCGAAAATTTAAAGTTTTAATTGTTATTTTTTTTTATAAATGTTTTTAGGGACCCCAAGCAAAGTTCTGGTTTGTTTTAGTTACTCATATTATAAATAGTTTTGAAGTTGTCATATTTTTTTTTTTATAGTCTGATTGTGAACAGATACATTTAAATTATAGATTCAATACATTCTTTAAATATTTTTAAAATTATTTAATTATTTCAATTTCAAAGCTTGTCAAACTTGATTATTAGTTATAATTACAAGTGCATATATAATCCTTAAACTTTTATATGACATCTGTGATACTTTTGTATGTGAGGGATTGTGAAAGAGAAACCGTAGATGGAATAAGTTGGTGAGAGATTTAAATGACAGTTAAACTGTTATATCACTATTTTATTTTGGTATGTACTTGAAAATAAACTCTACAGGAAATAATAAATGACTTTTTCATATTATTTGACAATTATTAAAATTAAACTTAGGAGCAATTGTTATTAAATTAAATAACATACTATTGTAACAATTAATTTATATAATTCCATACAAACAGTAAACTTGTTTGTAATTTGAAAGGTTGAATCATTTGAAATTTTACTATTGAATATAATTAAAGGTAAATTTATAGAGTGTATTTTTTTAATGAAATAAACCAACAACAAAAATTATGATGCCCATGAAAGGTCGTGCAATTAATGTTTATTTTATTGCATATTTTAATTAAATGATATAATACAAAAATTTATAAATAAAAATGTTTTTTTTTAATAATTTAACAATATTTAACAAAATTATAATATATACATTTACTCGGATCTCAAAATTTAACAAAAGTATCATACATTTAAGGATGTTTTTAAATATAGAAAATGAATAAAAATATTTACAAAACATAGTAAAATTTTAGAACTATCAATGATAGACGTCGGTGACATTGTTAGACACTGATAGAAGTCTATTAGTGTATCAATGTCTATCACTCATAGTTATAAAATTTTGTTATATTTTGTAAATATTTTCAGCAGTTTTACCTTTGAAATAATTTTCCTACATTAAATTATAAAATATAAAATTATGAAAACATAATAAAGAGAATAATATAAAAATCCTAAACAAATCAAATAAATAAATCTAAAAGAATTATTTAATTAATCAAAATGAAGATCCCATGGCCATGTTGAACTAGTGAATGCAAGAAAGAGTGTAGAACAAATATGGATATTGGATTACACCACATTTGGCATGTCATCTTATCAACTATTTTCAACAAAAATCCTAAAACTTTGAAGGAGATTAACAAAAGTTTGAGTTTGAGTTGAAATCCAAAGGTAGCCCGTTGATGTTGATGGTTCGAATTTTTAGCCTTATCTCTTTTGTCTCAATTCCAAGCAATGAAGAAGAATGTTTGTGCTCTTTCGCCTTGATCTTCATCTCAACTATTATCATCTAAAGAGGGGGAGTTTGAATAGTGAGATAGTGAAAGAGAAAGGGGGTGGTGGGGAGTAGGAGTAGGAGTGCAACAAAAAATCCAAAAATCCAAAAACAAAACCAATCTAAATTGATCTAATTGTTTGATTTGGTTTTTTAGTATAAAATTAGACATATTGATTTGTATTTGGAGAGAACAAACAAATGTTGATTTGGATTTTTTTTAAATTGAACAACCAATCAAAACCGAACTGAACTGACTGTATGTATATCCACTTAAAACAAGCTCTAACATTAAGCATCTTTTAGTATTTTAGTTATTATGGTATATATAAATTTCTTGTTTAGAAGAAAAAATCCATTATTATGATGCTAGTATGTTTTTCTATTTAAAAAAGTACCAAGAAAAAAATAAATAGATCCAATTTTAATTTAAAATTATGAAAAAAAACCAATTCAAAACTTGAAATAAAAATAAAAATTTGAAAGAAAAAAGAAAATACCGAAAACTAAATTGATAATAAATCGAACCAAATAAAAATCAATTTATTGGTTTGATTCTTTATTGGACATTGGTTTGGATCCTTTCTTTGTAAAATCATTGGTTTGATTGGTTTTTGGTTAATCTCAAAATCTATAAAACTGAACCGACTATCACGGAAGGAATAAGGGAAAAAAGAAAAGAAAAACCGATCAAATTTAGCAAAATAATCTAATGTAACCTAAGTAACATCTATTTTGCAATGATGCTTCAGTAAGACAGGACAAAAGCCACCATAAGGTGACCAATACCCCTTCACTGAAATGAGACTATCTCAACCAATAGACAGAACAACTCCTTGTTACTGTAACTATCAGTCACCATTGTTCGGTCCAGAAATTGTTAAACTCGCTTAACATTTCTTGTAAGTGTAACCCTTCATTTTAGATTCTAGAGTTCTGCCCCAATGAGTCAACCATAGGGAAAAATCAATTGGGAAAAAAACTAAAGTAACCCTTATATATTTCTGGAGTTTGAATAAAACGTCATGCAAAAATGTTATCCACAGAGGGACACTCAAGGTGCAACAAGGTCGTGCATGAGACTTTACTTCAAACTAATGAGAGAGATCGAGAGATGTGTTGTCACACATCCCGCTCCCACTTACTATAAACACTCTCTCCATTCACCTTGATATTGAATTATACAAACACCATCTGTAGGGAGACACTCAAGGTACCTCGAGATCGAGTATAGATCTCATGGTGTGAGCTTTTAGGGAGAAATGTGAAGAGGATAAAATGAAGTATCATATATCTCATTTTCCTTCCACTGAGCATTTTACCTAGGGTTAATTAACTTAGGAAAATTAGACTAATGATTTTAACTAAGTGATTGTTTAATTTACCCAAAAACAACATTTGATTTGGATAGTTAAATTTTTTTTATTAAGGTTCATTAAACACTTCAACTAACCAATAATTGCATGCTTGTAACAAATCTATCTAATTCACTTTTCTAGGCCAGTTCCTAGGTAGGGGTGTTACGTTTCCGTCAACTTAAATACCCCAGCCTAGACAGAACTAGCCTTAGACAAAAAGTCTCTTATAAATACATTTGTTACATGTTAATCTTTTAATTAAAACAATTTGATCATATTAAACTGATTAAAAAGATTAAACTAAATTTTTAATCTCATTAGAAATGTGATCTTAGGTCTATATGATTCAAATTTTAAAACTATTTTAAAAAATGAATTTAACCCTATGGTTTACATGCAATTCTGATTTATCGATTTTAATATCTAATTTCATTTTGTTATAACAATTATAAGCAAATGAAATAAATTAAAATCATACATTGCATCCATTGACATACTTAATAAATTATAACAATTATAAATTACCTAAGGTAATGTCATACTTCATGCAATTTTATTTCATTACTAACATATATAACACTTATATAATAAGGTAATGAAATAGTTAATAACATATTTCAAACATACCATCATACTATATTTTATAACTATTATAATATAAATGATGCATGTATATGTTATTAATGCATGCATACATATATTATAACACTTATACTATATGATGTATGAGCATGCTATAAAAAAATAAATTATACAATTGAACATATATTATAACATTTATAATATAAATAATGCATGAAATTAAATGCATAACCTATGGTGGGATTTTATACTATATGACATACATTATGGCATATAATAATAAATTTTAAATCATACATCACATGTATAATTTAAAAGCATTTAATGGATCGGGATTGGATACCTAAAAAAAAAAAAAAAAAGGAAAGAAACTAAGTATTACAAATTAATAGTCATCCGGTTCGAAATAGGTGAATCAAATTACGGACATATAACCTATAGGTTAATATTGTATCCAATAGAATATAACCCATAGTTTCATTCTCTCAACAACAAAATTTAATATAAATCCCATTTATAATAAATTTAATTATATGAATCCAATTTACATAATTAATCTTTGAATCATATTCAAATATTTATTTTCTCTCAAATAAATTTTATAATGTATCAAATACATTATAGTAATTATATCATATATAATTAAATTAAATTAATTATATCACATATAATTAATTTCCTCAATTAATTTGAATAATTCAAATTAATTCAAAAAGGTTGATTCTCATTAATTCCTGTTGAGCTACAGAGGGGACCTTATGGACCTGTAGCTTGAAGCTCCATCGATACGTGAATAATTAATTCAACTTCTTTAGTTAAATTATTTAATTAATTATTTACCATTCGTTAACTATCGGACACTCCATTAAAGACGGAAAACTGCACTCTTCGCACTATAGATATATTTCTGTGTTCATTAAATATAACCTATCAACAGTACGATGACCTTTCATAAATTGCTCGTAAGTACAACTAGGCCAAAATTAACGTGCTTCTGTAGCTACATCTTACCCCTTAAGTACCATTGATCCCTCCAAGGAATAATAAATTATAGTCCAACTATGACCAAACCCCTCTCGATCCAAGAGAGAGTGTGACGCCACATTGTTCAAGTCTCGGAATTGGTCTTTAAGGAAGCAATTTATCTATTTACCCTGACGTTGGAAAGGAGTGAATTCATTCTTGTGTAGCTGTGTTCCCAACTCCCCAATCAAACGAATTGTTAAAATGGTAGGCTTATTGAGTCAGTGACCTAACCACTTTCACCCATACAAATCAAATGATCGCCTTTATAGGCAGAAGTTCACAACCCACTCAGGAATTAGGTTGTGTTACCTATGGTCATCCTAGTGAAATGTAAGTCTCTATTATGAACGGTGTTATATAATGAAACTAGTCATTTCATGGTCCAATCTTATACAAACTCTTTTGTGTAGAATACCCCTGCTCACATGTCTCCACATGAATGATCAGTATCACATCACTCGTAGCACTTTACAACAGTTGTAACATCTACAAAACGGGTCGTACTCGTAGTGTCACCAGGATAAAGTATCAAACCTTATCCATCTACTATAGACCGTTTAAGTTATCACTTAAACATGATCCACCCCTATGTTTCTACATACATGTTTAAGCTACAAGATAACCTTGAATGTTAGTTTATTGGTTTGTGGATTAATACAACGTTAGTTTATTAGTTTGTGGATTAATATAACTGACTGTCAAATAAAACATCACATATTTTATTAAATAAATAAAATGGTTGTACAATAAAATTACAAACTATAGAACCCTAGATTTAGGGCATCAACCCCAACATTCTTCCACTTGATCTAAAGCTAGTGGAGTACAATATAAAAGTCAAACTAATATACAAAGTACACAAAACAATAAACTAGAGCATAACACGCCCGATATAAATCTCCCACTGGCCCTAGTCTAAACGTGGCATGTCCTATAGACCCATACTCCATAGGTGACCCTCAAACACCTTAGCTATGAGAGCCTTTGTAAATGGATTAGCAACATTGTGCTCCAAAGTTATCTACGTGACGATCATGTCCCTTCGATGCACAATCTTTCAAATGAGATGATACTTCTGCTCTATATGGTTCCCGCGCTTGTGATATAATATCAAGAGAAACATTATATGCAAAAATGTTGTCAATAACTACATAAGTTCGGTTCCATCTTTTTCTTGTATTGAAATCTCATTATTATCTTTAGGTATTTCACTTTCCTCACTAGTCATGTCATGAATTTCTTCATGGGTATTTACATCTTCAACCAAGTCTTCTTAAATACTAATTATTTTTTTTTTTTTGGAGGATTTTTATCTTTGAAACCCACTGGTCTACCAAACTTCTGCCATATTTTAGACTCATTAGTGATAACTTGCTGTGTTGGGATATCAATTTTCGATGAAACATTTGTAGCTGGTATATGTGACTTACTTCTTTTGCATCTACAAATGCATTTGGTAACTGATTTGCTATATTTTGAAAATGAATTATCTTATGAACTTCAAGTGCATATTAATCTGTATGAGGATCTAAATGAGACAATAACGATGCATTCCATGTAAATTCTTTTTCCAACTTCTTAATTTCTCCCTCTAATGTTGGAAAATTTGTCTCATTAAAATGACAATCAGAAAATTGTACAGTAAATATATCACCTGCTAGGGATTCAAGATATTTGATAAGTGATGGGGAAATCATATCCAACATAGATTCCTAACCTCCTTTGAGGACCCATCGTAAAACGTTGTGGTGGTGCAATTGGAACATATATTTCACATCCAAAAATTCTTAGATGGAAAATATTTGGCTCATAGCCATAAGCTAATTGTAATGGCTAGTACTTATGATAAGATACTAACTTAATGCGTGTAAGTGACACCGCATGCAAAATAGCATGTCTCCATACATATGTAGGAAGCTTAACTCTCATAAGTAATGGTCTTACAATTAATTGCAAACGTTTTATGAACGATTTTGTTAAACCATTTGGTGTATGAATATGACTTACAGGATGTTCAACACTTATCTCAATTAACATATAATAATTATCAAAAGCTAATTCACCAGCACTATCAAAACGAATGGTCTTAATTGTATAATCAGGAAATTGTGCTCTTAACTTAATTATTTGAGCATGTAATCTTGCAAATGCAAGATTTCAACTCGATAATAAGCACACGTGTGACCATCTGCTGGATGCGTCTATTAGTACCATAAAATATCTAAATGGTTCACTTAGTGGGTTAATAGGTCCACATATATCATCATAAATTCGTTCTAAAAATGAAGATAATTCAGTCCCCACTTTAACTAGTGATGGTCTAATGATTAATTTGCCTTGAGAGTAAGCATCACATGATAATTCATTAGATTGAAGAATCTTTTGGCTCTTCAATGGATGTCCATTTGAATTCTCAATAATTATCCTCATCATTATAGACCTTAGATGACCTAATCGACCTGTCAAATTGTAAATATGTTTGGATTCATGAACTTCAAGTTCATTGTTGCATATGTTTCAATTACTCGTATGTGAGTATAATATAATCCAAAAGATAAAACACTCTTCTAGTATACATTTTTCATATGAATAGATATGATATAAAGATACTCCATATTATTCTTTCTATCAGTCTAAATATGATAATCATTGCAACGTATATCTTTAAAACTAAGTAAATTTCTCTTTGATTACTAGAGAACAATGCATTGTCAATTGTAAATTATGTTCCTCTTGAAAAAATAATATTTTCTTTTTCAAATCTTCAATCAGGTTTGCAGAACTTGATATTGTATTAACTTTTTACTTCCAGCATTGTCAGTTTGGAAAAATATTTTCTACTTGTAAGTATCGTATGTGTAGTTGCACTGTTTGCCAGACAGTTTGGAAAAATATCTTCTTTACTCATTTTTTGGTCACCCAACATATGAAAATGATCCAGGTTTCTTCATTAAAAGAAAATAATTACAATAAGAAAAACAACATTAAATCTAGATATTTTCAAAGTCAAAGGAAACACTTGATGTTCTATCAATTCTGCTGATTTTTTCTTTAGAAGATTCAAAGAAATCCGTCATATCCAAATTTGTCATGTGGGATGGGTTAAATATGTCATTATCCTAGTATGCAAAATTTGTTTCCACATTTTTTTCTTTTCCTTCAGAGATGCTTGATAGAGATCAACTAAGTACTTTGATGTACGATAAATACATGACCAATACCCAGTAATTCCGCATCGGAAGCATTCATTTTCAAGAATTATTATCTTATGGAGTTTTTCTTTTCTTTGTGATCATCATTTTGTGTACTTCTTTTGAAATTTGAATGATTAGAACGAACACCAAGAAAATAATAATTATTTCTTCCTCTATCACGATTATAACCTTGACTGCAACCACAACCTCGACCATGATTATTAACATTCACAACATTCACTTTAGGGAATGGTGTTGTTCCAGTTGGTTAAGATTATGATTTTTCATCAACAATTATTAACATTTATAATATTCACTTTAGGGAGTGTTGTTGCTCTAGTTGGCTGAGATTCATATATATATTTTTTTAATCAATAACTCATTATTTCGTTTAGCCACGAGAAGATATCAGATGAATGTACAATACTTTAAAATTATTTCTCTCCATATTGCTACTATGGGAGCTCATCCGAAATGTAGAAAAATGTCTTCTCTAACATATCGATTTAAAATTTTGGAGCCTCAAGTGCATCTATTTATGACAAGCTTTAAGAAAAAAAAATTATTTTCTGATGATCACATTTTTATGGCATCCAGGTATATTTTGGCATCAAACACTAATGACAGATAATTATCATCATTAACATCAAATGCTACAAATTCTATTTTTTATAATATTTTTCATAGTAACACCTATAAAATATTATATGTATATTAGAAATTTAATATGTATCAAATATGTAAAACAATATTTAATTTATTAATTGTAACAGAGAGAGAAAGACCGACATACCTTTAGGACCTACATTTAGAGAGAAAAATGATAGGAGCTCATGTTGATAACGTGTTGTGAACTTGAGAAGTACAACGGAATATGGATACCAATAAAATATAATATTAAAATAAATATAATATAATTAAGAATAAATTAAATTAATATTAGAATAAATTAAACATAATATATAAAAAAGCAAAATAAAATAAATTAACAAAATATGAACTAAGGAATTTCTCTAAAATCTCCACTTTCTCCAATTTTTATGGAATTTGCCTAATATGTGTCTCTTCCAAAACCCACCAAATACCGCGATAATTTGACAAGTAGGAGGTGAATTACATGGACACGAATAATGTATAATATTGAGGGCACATGATCAACACTTAATAAAGGCATGACACAAGATCAATAAACACTAAATATGAACATTTAATGATATCTATTATCATAATATTTATAATAAAAAACCGATTTTCTTTTCTTCTTTCTTTCTTTATTGCCAACCATGTACATTGGAAAAATCAATCTGCCTTAATTGCCAACACTATAATAGTGTAAAAGTACAAATTTGCCATCAACATAATAATATAAAAGTATATAAATGGAAGGGCAAAAGTGGTACAAAAAATTTCGCTTCATCTAGCCTTTCATATATATTGTAGATTATAATTTAAAAAAAAAATGGTTTGGATCTTATTTCTTTGAATAACATTCTATCTTGGTCCCTAAACTTTTAAAAATATCTATTTTAGTCTTTAAATTTTAAATATTGTTTTATTTTGATTCTTAAACTTTTAATATTGCTCATTTTAGTTCCTAATTTTTTTTAAAATTGCTTATTTTGGTCCTTGTTATATTAAGATTTTGTTTACTCTTCAACAAAATGGCATAGTGATTTGTATTTTTAGATGATTAGACTACCAAATAAGTTAACAAATCATTTTTGAAATTTAGGCCCCATTTGACAATTATTTGGTTTTAATTTTTATTTTTGAAAATTAATTAAGTATATAGACATTACTTTCACCTTCAGATTTCTTCATTTGTTATCTACATTTTACCAATTATTTAAAAAACCAAACCAAAATTTGAAAACTAAAAAAATTAGCTTTTAAACAATTATTTTTGTTTTTAAAATTTGACTAAGAATTCAATCATGATACTTAAGAAAGATGTAAATCATGGTAGGAAATGGGGAGGAAATATGTTTAATTTTCAAGAATCAAAAACAAAAAATGAAATGGTTACCAAATGAGGTCTTAGAGTTTCGATTTTGAATAAGTGGGAAAACGAGAGAATTTAAAAGAAATTTTTAGTTCAAAATTTTGGTGCGTTGGTTATTAACATTTTACTTCAATTTCATCTTATTTAATACATCAGAGCCTAATCATTAAAAAATATAAACTCTCTCACATTTATGTCGAAAGAGTTAACATAATTTTAATAATAGGGACTAAATAAATATCTTTTTTAAAAAAATTTAAGGACTAAAACGAAAATTTTAAAAGTTTAAGAAGAAGATTCAAAGTTATAATAAAATAGGATTTAAATCCAAAAAAAAAATGTTCCCTATTATTGGTAATGAGTTTTTAAGATGAAGTAGGCTTGACCTGATAGTTTCCCGATACGTCCCCACCTCATGACAGTCACACAAAGTCCCGTCTCGCTTTTCGATTCCAATTCTCAGGACACTCAATCTCAACTTCTTCTTTCCATAGATCTCTTCTAGGATTGTTCAACCAATTTAGCATCGTCTCCTTCAGATCCATTGGTAAGCCCAACCCTAACTTATGTTTTCCTCTGTTATTCCATTTTGGTTCAATTGGCTTCTTCCCATTTCTAAATCCCCAAATCTATATCTATTAAACCTTAATGGGAATTTGAATGGGTTATATATGGGGTTGTTGTTAGTTTCAAGTTTACCAACTTCGTTCCTATTTTCCCTTACTAAAATCCCCAAATTATTTTGATAGAGGATTTTTTGCGGTAATTAGGATGGATGGAAACAAGGATGATGCGTTGAAATGCTTGAGAATTGGAAAAGAGGCTTTGGAAACTGGGAATTTAGTCCAAGCCCTACAATTTGTCAACAAAGCTCGTCGTCTTGATCCGACGCTTCCCGTCGACGACCTCTTACCGGAACTTAAAAATGTTTCTGGTGATCAGTTGGGTGGTGATGCATGTGAAACTGGCAATGGGTCATTTGGGTCCTCTTCATCCCAGTCCCCTAAATAGCCTTCTGTTCGCTGTAGAGTTCCGGCATCTGGGTCTTCTGAATCTTCAACGTCGGCGACTTTTACTGAGGACCATGTAGAGATTGTAAGGTAGATCAAGAAGAAGAAGGATTACTATGAGATTTTGGGATTGGAGAAGAGTTGCACTATTGAGGATGTTTGGAAGGCATATAGAAAGCTATCTTCAAAGGTCCATCCAGATAAGAATAATGCTCCTAGAGCTGAAGAAGCATTTAAGGTTGTATCAAAGGCCTGCAAAACATGGTGCAAATGGATTTAATGGGTTTTATGAAGGTGATGTTGATGCAGAAGAGATATTTAGAAACTTCTTCTTTGGTGGAATGCCACCAACGACTACTCATTTCTGTAGTTTCAATTTTGGCCCTAGAATGGCACCTAGAACAGGGGATCATGGCTCTGGTGGTGGCCTTCGGACACTGATTCAATTGATTCCTGTACTGGTGATATTGCTTTTGAACTTCATGCCATCCTCAAAACCTATATATTCTCTTTCCCGTTCATATCCTTATGAACACCGATTTACAACTCAGAAGGGTGTCAATTATTATGTGAAATCGAAAAACTTTGAACAAGATTTTCCTTCTAGCAGTCGGGATCGTCTGGTACTTGAGCAAAGGGTAGATAGGGAATACGTCAATATTCTTGCAGAGAATTTTCGACTTAAAGTGCAATGACGCTAGTGGGGATTCATTCGTGAAACTCCGCATTGTGATATGTTGAATAAAGGTCTATTTCAACTCTATCTCCGTTATCATTTTGGCATTTTTGGATTGTTTGCAAATTTGATTCCTAAGCAATTTATCTTTATGAGTTCTTCATAATGTGTAGTCTAGCAGCATGATTACGTATATAAG
This sequence comes from Benincasa hispida, assembly GCF_027475165.1. NCBI lineage: Eukaryota > Viridiplantae > Streptophyta > Magnoliopsida > Cucurbitales > Cucurbitaceae > Benincasa > Benincasa hispida. Next base: position 24,809,180 of record NC_143479.1, on the reverse strand, counting down.
ACCCGTAGTTATGAAGATAATAGGATTATTAGTAAAATATTAGTATGGTTATTAGAATGGGTATATTAGTAATTAGATAGCAAGTTTGTTAGGGTTTTAGTCATAAATAGAAGAAGTGGGTTGGGAGCAAGGGAGTGAAAAATTTTGTAGTGATTTCTTGTGGGAAATATTGGTAGAGAATAACCCTCTCGAAAGACTCTGGTAATTGTAGTTTCTTTATTGATATTGCAATATAAATCTATCTTTCAGTGTTCTTTTGTTTTTTTATTTGTGTTCTTGTGTATTCTTGTTAGGAGGTATCCTAATAGTGTATTAGTCCACCAAAACCATAAGAAGGATAAAGGAAAGTTGTTCCCCCTCAATGCTGTAGATTGTTATGTGTTCAAACTATTTTCCCTTGACGTTCATTTATTTTGCTAATATTTGATCTACAACAGAATATATTTGATAATACAAAGTCATTTGATTTTTTGTAAAAAATAAAATTGTTCTTTTATGGGAACGGAGTATAAACTTTCTCTATGCGTGGTGGCAGGATGTTGAATCAAAAAAGTTTGACATTTCAAATCAATGAGATTTTCTAGCCCATGTTGATTTCATCATTTATGGTGCGGAAATAATAATTCTGGTCAGGTATATACTATGGGGAAGAGACTATAAGTGAAAGATCTTGCTTTTGTGTAGGAACTTCAGAATTCAGTGTGGGTGAGCGAGAGAATACCCAATACTCTATAATTTGTTGGGACCTTTTGTATGCCCTTGGGGTCCTTTTGGCTTGAATATTAACAGGAAGATACTTTCAGTATGTTGGTGGGGGGAGACCCTTTTATTGGTTGAGATCAAATATACAAAAGAGGGAAAAATTATCCACTTTATTGCTACAAAAATGCCCACCAAATGGAGACTAAGAAAGAAGGGAGTAATTTGGTAATTGTCATTGTTAGCACTACAAGTTCGGTTTATAGAAGTTGTAATTTTTTAAAGACTTGTTCACCTTCTAAAAATCTCTCCTTGAAATACAACAATTTGGGGGTGAGAAAAAATAGATGTCAAACTATGCTCATTTTTCTCAAACATCTCAATGAATCTTTCAATTTGTTTATGGTCAAGTTTCCCAGAGTCTAGTTAGGTGATTGTTTTCATAGAATGCCTCGACTTGGGCAGTTGGGTGATTTGGGACCTGATTTTTGGGCTTTCTATCGTCTATTGTATTCCAACATATGGTTCCTTGTAGCTTTATATCGAGGCCCCCCTGTATTTTTGTTTTTTTCTCAATTTGGTTGTACATCTTTAGTTCATCTCATTTGCTTCTTATCTTTCTCTGTTGTATCTTTACCTGCATTTTGGGCATCTTTTTTCATTTGGTGTACTCGCTATATTGTACTCTTTGGATACTTCATTCATCAACGAAATGTTTCTTTCAAAAAAAAAAAAACAAAAACAAAAACAAAAACTTGGGCAGTTGGGGGTATGACTCCTAGTCGGGAAAATATTAGGATCATCAGTAGGATTAGTAGTAAGGGGTATTCTAGTAATTAGACATGAAATTTGTTAGGTCTTTTGGAATTATAAATAGTAGGTTAGAGGTGAAGAATTTTGTGGGATTTACTTTAGGAAATTTAAGGAGAGACTAGCCCTCTTGAAAGGCTAGCTTACCTTGTGATTTATTGGATATTTGTGTTCTTGTTGGGATTTTCTGTTTACGAAAGAAGGATCCTAACATTAGGCTTATTAGAGTTACTGATTTTCTCATGAAAAATGGACGAAATGAATCCTTTTTTAAAAGGCTTATCCCCTCTTGAAATTCTTCCATATTCAAGTTTCTCCCGTAGAGAATTTCGGTTGCTTCGGTTATTATCCATTCATATTTTTCAACTCTAACTAAAAACGTTTTGCTAACAACCAAGGATGCAACTTAGGAAACAAATTGATAAGCAGGAAGAGGAGCTATAGACGGTCGTGGTCCAAAACATAGGACCTATTGCCCATATAGTTTGTGGTGAAGGGTTGTATATGCCAATGTTCCAAAACTATCAGTCATCTAAGAAAGAGACGAATGAGCCTTCAAACTAACAAAGAATGAGATTGTATACTGACCTATCACCGATATCTCGGTTCTTATTTTTACCTTTGGATCTCAGATGCACTTTGTAGTTATACATGAAAAACATTCATTCATAGATTTTTATTTTCAAATCCTAGCTTTCACGTGTTCTGAAATGACACGACATGATATTGTTTGTTTAGACTTCCTTTGAAAATATGGAATTTCATCTTGTTGATAATGAAGGAACTCTTAAACAAGAGTATCCATGAGCGGGTTCGAATCTTTCCTATTTCATTGTGACCGAATTACCACACACATATTCTAACAAACAGATATGCATTGTAACACTAATTATAGGCATGCTTTAACAATTAAAATACAACAGATTGAGTAAACGTACTAGTTGAAGACTATCTTCACTCGAACTCAATCTAGTGGAAGCAACCCCTCTACGGTCCTTATCGCCCAGCAAATAGTCGCTTAGCACACCATGATCATCTACACGAACGGCAGCGTGCCAACAAGTAGCAATCGGGGAAGACACCACCACTTGAAGCCCTTAGTATTCTCGAAGTGAGAATCCAAAGAGTGGACTTTGATGGAATTTGTAGAGGAAGGAGGAAGGACGATCATGTAGAATGAACAAGCAAGTGGGAGATAGTAGGTGACTATCGTTTAGTCGGGTGCTTGTCGTTTAAGAAAAGGTACACGATCGTGCAGGTTTTTCTAAGCGATCGTCTAGTAAAGAGTAAGTGATCGTCTAGTAAAGAGTAAGCGATCGTTTAGATCAGCTTGGCGCACTAAGCGATCGTTTAGAAATCGCGTGCAATCGTTTAGTACGCGTGTGTACGATCGTTTAGGCGATGGGTGCTATTGTATAAGCTCTCAACTAAGCGATTGTGAAGTTGACACCGTGAGAAAATTTTTCCGAACTTGATACGAAATGAAAACAATTTTCATTTTATTCTTTATTTACAATTATCGAAATCAATCTTCCTACTGTCGCACGATTTAGGAGAAATTCCTGGTCAATTATCTCATAACCACCTATTTAAATAAATAATGAATATAATCATATTATATTCTTAACCTATAGTTTGATATCATATATCTAATATAGTAATTTCTCCTCTTTTTGATATAAATCATATTTATATCTAATTTCCTCCAAAATAATGTATCTCATACATTTAGTTAATTATATCATATATAATTAATCAGATCAATTATATCATATATAATCGAACTTTCTCTTGTCAATTTGAACATTACAAACCGACCCAAAAACTGATTCTCAACTTTATCCAAGCTACCAAGGGGACCTTATGGACCTGTGGCTCGAAGCTCCAACGGTACATGAGTAGCTGACTAAACTCTTTAGCCACGAGATCCATCATTCGTTAACTGCCAGACATTCCACTAAAGACCAACAACTAAACTTTTCTTACCACAGATATATTTCTGTGTCCATCAGATATAATCAATCATGAGTACAATGACCCTTCACAGATGCTCGTAAGTACAGTTGGATCAATTTACCGTTTTACCCCTGTAGTTACATTTCACTCATTCCTCTAATGAACAATACAATATAGTCCAACTAAGTGTGAACACCTCTCGGGCCAAAAGAAGGTGTGTGACGCCACATCGTTCAAGCCCTGGAATCAGCCCTTAAAGGAGTTATCTATCTACTTTCGGGGAAGGAGTGAATTCCAGTTCTCAGCTCCCAAATCAGACGAATCCCCAAAATGGTAGGTTTGAGTCGACGACCTGGCCACTCGCACCCATGCAAATCAAAGGACCGCCCTCAATGGCAGGAGTTCCCAACTCACTCAAAATTGAGGTCATGTTACCTATGGTCATCCTAGTGAAGTGAAGTCTCTGTCATGAATGGTGTTATTAACGAGACATTAACACTTCATGGTCAGGTCTTATACAAACTCTTTGTATAGGATGCCCCCACTCGCATGTCCCTTATACGAATGGTCAGATCATACCATCTGTGACAAGTCACAACACTTGTGACCATTCCACAAAGCGGGCCACATCTGTAGCATTACCAGGATAAGGTTTCTTGAATGCTAGTCACCGTCCCGGATTCTTGGAGTCCTCTGATTCCACTTTTGGTGTAAACCAAACTCTAGTTTTTTTTAATCAAATTGAATTTCTGCTTCCACATATATTACAGACCATTTTGGTTATCACTCAAGACATGATCCACTTGTATGTTACCACATACATGCTTAAGTTACATACAGATAATTAAGGATTTTAGGTTTATTGGTTTGTTGTGAAACAAATAAAACAAACAACTGAGTAAAATCAAGAAGTGAAGTAAAATATCATATATTATACATCACAAGCGTTCGTACAAACTGTTTACAAACTACAGGACACGAGATTTTAGGGCATCAACCCCAACAGATAACTCTACCTGCTGGCATAGTAAGTAAACATGGATGCATTTGCCATTCATCTAATCTAATAGAACCCATATAACTAGAATAGAATAGAATAGAATAGAATAGAATAGAATTATTATTATTATTTGTGATATCGATGAGTGTCCAGACAAGCATACGCACACCTTGACTGATCTCAAGGGTCATCCCGCTTGGCCCCTGATTACCAAGAAAATTTGTAGGATATTAACTCTCTATAGGATCTGGTATATTGAGAAACATTTGTAAGCAAGTTAGAATAAGAGGTAGTTTAAAAATAGTTAGTTACATGTTAGTTAGCTGTTATTCAGCACATGTGTAAGCATTTTCCCTATAAATAAAACACTTCTCACTCATTTGAGCAGAAATTCAATTTGATTAAAAAAAACTAGAGTTTGGTTTACACCAAAAGTGGAATCAGAGGACTCCAAGAATCCGGGACGGTGACTAGCATTCAAGAAAGTATGGAAGCCCTTACTCGTAGGGTTAAGATGTTGGTAGCAACACCTCAAAATCGGGAGAACACTCAACCATTCGTACAAGAATGTGAAAAAAGAGGTCAGCGTGGTGCTGGGCAACTAAAAAATTCATCAAGAAAGATGCAGCTCCAAGAAGATCCAAGAAGACGTTTGAATAGGCAAGAATGGCAGCAAAAATTCCAAGATTGGGATGCTTCGAATGTGTATGATCAAGAATAAAAGTTATATGCTCCAAGGAGGCGATGAGAAGAGAGGTACAGAGACAGATATGATTACAAAATGAAGATTGACTTGCCGACTTTCAATGGGAAGCGTGATATCGATACATTCCTCGAATGGATCAAGAACACCAAAAAAAATTTCGATTATATGAATACGCCATATCACAAAAAGGTACGTTTGGTAGCCTTCAAGTTGAAAGGGGGAGCTTCCACTTGTTTGGATCAATTGGAGATCAATCGGCAATGGCAAGGCAAGAGGCCAATTCGAACGTGGAAAAAAATGAAGCGGTTGATGAAATAGAGATTCCTTCCTCCTAATTATGAGCAGACCCTTTACAATTGATACCAAAATTGTAGACAAGGGCCTCGACAAGTGCCAAATTATGTGGAAGAATTCCACTGATTGGGAGCAAGAACAAATTTGGTGGAGAATGAACAACATCTAATTACAAGATTCATTGGCGGCTTATGGGTGGACATCAAAGAAAAGGTAAAATTACAGCACTTTCTTTTCGGATGATGCAATTTGTTATGCTGAAACAATAGAGGAGTTGAATGATTTACGCTCCAAGAAAACTTCAAGAAAAGCTTTGGGATGCTTCTATAAGCAGAAGAGCAAACAATAACTTGGACCATCCTACTCCACCAATTTCATTCATGGAAAAGGATAAAGAAAAGCAAGAAGAGGTTGGAGAGAAGGAAACGGAGGCTGTTTACAAATAGAAAGTTCAAAATCTTTATAATTGTCCTACATTGGGAAAATGTTTGAGGTGTGGCCAAGTGGGGCACTTGTCTAATGAGTATCCTCAACAAAAAACAGCAGGATATATAGATGAAGAAGAGAATTTGTTGGCTGGATGCAATGAAGATAATGAGGAAGAAACCAGTTATATTGACACGGATGAAGGTGATAAGGAGTTTTGTGTTCTCCAAATGGTGTCGATTGCTCCCAAAGGAGATTTTAATCTTCAAATACATTGCAAAATGTTTGTTAAAGAAAGATTTATTGGGTCTTGTAGTTGTTGAAAAGACAAAATGCAAAAAACAACAAAGACATTCAACACCATATTGACATGGTTTCGGGTGCTACAATCCCTCATCTTCCTCAATCACTATAGGTTGAGTCTTAAGGAGTATGAGATCCTCCACCAACATATTGAAGAATTATTGAAAAGAGGCACATTCAATCAAGCCTTAGCACATGTGTGGTGCTAATCCTTCTTACTCCTAAAAAAGATGGTAGTTGGAGGATGTGCGTGGATAGTAGAGCCATCAATCGAATCATTGTGAAATACCACTTTCCAATTCTTCGAATAAGTGATCTACTTGATCAATTTGGAGGATGGTGTATTGAGAACATTTGTAAGCAAGTTAGAATAAGAGTTAGTTTAAAAATAGTTAGTTACATGTTAGTTGTTATTCTTGTGTAAACATTTTCCCTATAAATAAAGTACCTCTCACTCATTTGAGGAGAGATTCAATTCGATTTAAAACAAACTAGAGTTTGGTTTATACCCAAGAAAACTCATAGGAGGATAATAATTACTAGTATACCCTCAATAACCTAATAATATTCCTAAGTACTCCATTGACATTACTATCTTTATCATTCTTGGTTCTTGCTTTTGCTCATGTAACTAGATTACAACAATTCCCAGTTGGATGTAAAGAAAAAGGTTGAATCATATGCTTCAAAACTACCTATTTGCTAACCAAACAGCTTTGAAATTGTTTTGCAGGTCCTTTTTTTTCTCGTTTTGGGAAAGAATTGCATAGAATGTTTGCATGAAACTAATATGGGAGTTGAATAGTTACCCCAGGTCGCTCTAGTTTCGAGCTTATTTTTCCATTTTCACTACAGATTTACTTGTTGCTATAGGTCATTGAGTAGATTCTGAATAATTTTAGAGCTTGAGTTTGGATGTACTGATCAAATAATACTTTTGCTTTATCATGGATCAATGAACCTTGTTCGTTATTCAAATCTTGACAATATGCTCATTTTGTCTATTGGGAAAGATTGGCAAGATATATATGTAATCATTGAAACCAAGATTGGATTGCAATCCTTCTTCAATCTATAATTTATGATCAAGCCAACTTTAAATGATAACACAAGATGATTTATGATTTGTAGAGTTCTTAGAACAGAAAAAACTTGTTACAATACAAGATTTGTATTGCAATGTTTTCTCAATCGAGGAAATTTCAGGTATTGTTATACAAAATTTGAAATATATCAAATAGTCGTATAAATATCATGATAACGTGAGATAATAAATATGTTAAATTATTTATAATACATGTATTGTTATATGTCTATTTTTATATAATGAATTTAAATATACTATTTTGCAGATAATAAATGTCTAAATGTATTGCTTGTTCAGGCAATGTTATTTGTTATTGAAATTATAAGTTTAAGCATTTGTTTATTGATTTTTATAAACAATCTTTTCATTCACCAAATTGAACCTCGAGCTTTGATGACCAGTGCAAATTTTATCATAAATAGCCCTATTTTACTTTAAATTTGAATAACTGTGTAATTTTTACCAACTAAAAGACAGTCATACTTTAATGATTAGTGCAAAAATTCATGTGTTAAATGACTTATATAGGTTCGCTACAACATTGATAAAACTTCAATAAAAAGCCATGTGAGTTTTGATTGTGCTTAATTTTGTTAAAGACTTCCATTGAAATTAGCAAGCTTTGTTAAAATTAGTGGACGAGTTGAATAGAAATTGAACGAGACAATAATATTTTTTAATTATATTTTAAAGAAGAGAGTATCTGTATTGTTTTAATTATTAAATCTTCAACTTAGCATTAATAATAATTAATAATGATAACTGTTTTAAATGACAAAATTGTTGAAAATATTTTTAAATATAACAAACAGATAGTGATATTTTGTTATATCAATATTTATTATGGATAGACTATGACATCTTGTTATATTTGTAGACTCATTTTCCTATATTTAAAAACAATCTTAATAACAATAAATGTTATGTTACTATCTATTTTCAAGACTTAAAATGTTGATGTTCACAAAAATATCGAGGTCTAAATTTTATGGAAATACCGATAAATATTCCTAGACATTTTTAGTTGTTAGAGTTGACATTCAACATGCGGAAGTAATAAAAGATCTAAGCACTCTAATTATATCAATTTTAGTTAATAAGCATGTATGTACATGGTGTTAGTATATTAGGGTTTCAAGTGAATACCTTTGATGATTCTCCCAAATTGATCGAATTCACCACGAAATTCTTCTTCTATCTCAGTAATAGACCACCACAAGTGTCTTGATTGAGTGGTGAAACTCAAATTGAGAAGAATTTTGGTGTAATTTTGAGTGTTGGTTTGAAGAGGAAAAATTTCAATAGTTTCTTCAGAATTTTCAGTTGCATGAATCTAATCCTATTTGATTAGCTTTTTATTTATACAATAAAATCATGCAACACTTCATTAAAGGGAAGCTTGAAACTTGAAAGTTGAAACTCCACTAATTTAGTGGATTCGGTGGTAAAAATTGGAAAATCTCATTTCCAATTTAAAATTAGTTTTTTTTAATTCAATATTAATTTCATTAAAATAAAAATAAATTAAAAAAATATAAAAACCCATTTTCCTAATTTGAAATTTTCAAATTCAAAATTATTTTAAAAAAACTTTATTTTAAATAAATAAATAATTAATTAAACAATTTTAATTAAATAATTAATTTAATATCAAATATTAAATTAACAAAATACTTAATCCACACATGAATCATTATTCATGTACTTGATATTTAAATTAAATTTAAATATTTCCAACTCTCCAATTCCGTTTAATGCCCATTGAGTTTGTAAATTAAACATTTAATTATATCAAATATAACAATCCAAACCCTAAATCGTATTTGAACATTTCAAATTCACTTAACACGTTATTATAAGGTTTAATCCTTTTATGAGTTAGTAGAGAAACCTAATGGACCTAAAATAGGTAGGAATGAGTTCCATCTTGCAGGATTATGTCCCAGTTATCTATTCGATCTTTCCCCTAAAATGGGAGGTTTATTGGACTGCGATGTTGAGCCACTCTCACCCATGTAGATTAAATGATAATCCCGAATAAACAAGAGTTCATAGTTAGCTCAGGATTGAGATCGAGTTATCTTAGGTCATCGAATTGAAATAGTCAGCTTTAACAGTAAACGGTCGTTATAAAGAAAAGTGACTATTTTGTGGTCTGGTCTTATGCAAACATCTTTTGCATAGGATGTCCCCACTCGCATGTTTCCACATGAACGACTTTGGGATCACATCATTTGTATCAATATACAAAGTAGGTTGTATTCATAGTGTCTTCAGGATAAGGTACCCAACCTTATCCATATACTTATAGACCATTTAGGCTATATACTAAAACTTACGATACACTTTTATGTCTCTACATAAAATTCAAGTATTCATGTTATAACCAAGGATTAGTTTATTGGATTTATGAATTTATAAATGCAATTTAAAAATTCAATAACACCTTCATTGAAAGAAATCTCAATAACATCTTTATTGTAAAATTGAATTTGTTAAAAGATTACAAACTGCAAGTTTTAGGACATTTCTCAATATTAGAAAAATTATGAAAAAAAATTAAAAAAATAAATTTAAATTAATAAATAATTTTCTTTTATAATCTTTAAAGTGAAATTGTAGTGGGTGGCAATTTGGAAATATCATATGTAAAACGTGTCACACACTTTTTCCATTTGTAGATATGACAACTTTTTATCTTCACAACAGAATCCTTCTCAGTTTTCTCTCTCACCCTCACGTTCCATCTCCGTCTCTTTGACTCTCACGTTCCATCTCCAAGTCATACGACCAATCACCGTTACCTGATTCGTTGTACCACTGCTTGTCGATTTCCATTTTCATTCTAGTAAGCTCCCTTTGAGAGCTTCGGTAAGGAGAGGTTGAACGAGACAATTGTGGGCCAAGGTGGTGATGGTGAGGAGGTGGTGAAGGTGATCAATGACAGTGGAGAGTTGGTAGGAAAAAATGTCATCGTGTGTGTATTGCATTAGGGTAGTGGACGATTCTCTCTCTCCTCTCTTTCCTCTCTGAGCGGCAGCCCCTCCCCTTTCCAACATAAAGTAGATCTAATTAAAGAAGATCTATTTAACTTCATGATTGTCATAAGTCTTTATTTACGTAAATAGCCTTCAATTTAAAACACTTAAATAACTCGTCATTTTTAACGTGTATCAATAGTACATCAAGTGTCTAAATAGTCTATCAAGTGTGTATCAGTAGTGTCTTAAGTGTATCGGGTGTATACTAGTAGTTCAAATGTATCAAGTGTACCAAGGGTATCAAATGTATCAAATGTATATTAGTAGTATATCAAGAGTATCTAGGGTAGCACGTGGCTTGGCTTGTTTTATGCCATTTTTTCAAAAGTAATAAGTTTGGGCTATGGGCCTAATTTTTAAAATTATTTTGCCAAATATGCAAAAACCTCATTTTCAGACAAGTTAATATGTCTATTATTTATATTCTATTTACATTAGTAACATTTTGTTGCTTATTTTTCTATGTTTTGTGAATCTTTCTACAATATAATAGAAATGCCGAAATATTCATTCACCCCTCATATCGGTATCAAACTCATGAAAATGTGAAAATATGATTGCGATAAAAATTTAATACTATGCCTATTTCTCAACTAGAATGATATATTTTAAAACCTTGAGAATCAAACAAACGTATTCTTCCAAATCCATGAACAAAAATTTTTCCTTTTCTGCCAAAATAGAAAAATAAGACAACCCAAGTAAAGTAAGATTGTCATACTAAGATTGCCATACTTATCTAAATATAGAGTTTAATTCCAAAAATTTACAAATTAGGGAAAAGAGCCAATTAGGCAGGCATAAACGAAATATAGGTGTAACTCAAAAAGTATTTTTAGAGTGAAAATTAAATCAAATTATTCACATCGATTTGGCTTTTGAGCTTTTATTTTTTAAAATTAAGTCTACAAACATTACTTTCAACGTCAAATTTCTTCTCTAGTTATCTATTTTTTATCAATAATTTAAAAAACTAAACCAAAATTTGAAAACTAAAAAACATAACTTTTAAAAATTTGTTTTTGTTTAATTATTGTATTTAAAAAAGATAGACAAGAAATTGAAATGAAATAGATTTAATTTTTAAAAATTAAAATAAAAAAAACATATGATTACCAAACGGATAAAAGATAAAGATTATGAATACACTCAGATATCAATTGAACTAGGGTCGTTTTGATATTCAAATTCGATTAAAATGTTTTAATTAAATACGAAGTTAAAAGAACATTTTTATTTGGTGATATGAGGTGTAGGAGTTTATATTCTATACTCTCAGCTGAAAGTTGGGCTATAAAACGCCACTTTACATCAGTTCCAAACGCGTCCTTCGACTTAAATAGCGGTCTCAATTTCCCAAAATTTTCATCTTCCATGAAGAATTGCAATCCCTAGATTTCTCAATCCGGAGCCATCCATGCGGTTACATTGACGACATCTTCACAGTTTTTCAATCGTCTTCTTCAGCACCATCTGTAAGTTCAATTCCTCACAATAGATTAGATTCTTGTACTCATCCAATTTCAAACTGTAGATCAGTTATGTATGTAATCTCTTTTCCCCAATCGTAATCGATAATCTCCGATTAGGAATGTAATTGTTTCCCCCCCTTCTTCTTGAAGGGAATTGCGGTTAGGTCTTTGCGTTATTTCTGATGGACGGGAACAAAGACGATGCTTTGAAATGTTTGAAAATCGGGAAAGAATCTTTGGAAGCTGGGAATCGGACCCGTGCCCTAAAATTTGTGAATAAAGCTCGTCGTCTTGATCCGACGCTCTCCGTTGACGATCTCTTATCGGAAATTCAGAATGTTTCTAGTGAAGATTTAGATGGTGATACTGGCAAATCTGGGAATAGGTCGTCTGATACCTCTTCATCTAAACCGTCTGATCAGCCTTCGGTTCGCCGTAGAGTTCCTGCATCGAGGTCTTCTGAATCTTCAACATCGGCAATTTATACAGAGGAGCAGATTGAGGTTGTGAGGAAAATTAAAAAGCAGAAGGATTATTACGAGATTTTGGGATTGGAGAAGAGTTGTAGTACTGAGGATGTTCGAAAGGCATATAGGAAGTTGTCTTTAAAGGTTCATCCAGATAAAAACAATGCTCCTGGTGCTGAAGAAGCATTTAAGGCTGTATCGAAAGCGTTTCAGTGTCTAAGTAACGAGGAGAGTCGGAAAAAGTATGATGTTGTTGGGTCTGATGAGCCAGTTTATGAGAGACGGACTACAAGACATGGTGCCAATGGATTTAATGGGTTTTATGAGGGTGATGTTGATGCAGAGGAGATATTTAGAAACTTTTTCTTCGGTGGAATGGCGCCTACAACCACACATTTTCGTACTTTCAATTTTGGCACTGGAATGGGACATAGGACAGCTGATCAGGGCTCAGGTGGTGGCCTTAGAACTCTGATTCAATTGCTTCCCGTGCTGTTAATATTGCTTTTGAACTTCTTGCCATCCTCAGAACCGATCTATGCTCTTTCCCATTCCTACCCTTATGAATTCCAGTTTACCACTCAAAAGGGTGTCAATTTTTTTGTGAAATCAACAAATTTTGAGGAAAAGTATCCACCTAATAGCCCGGATCGTATGGCACTTGAGCGGCACATAGAGAGGGATTATTTTAACATTCTTGCTCAGAATTGTCGTGTTGAGATGCAGCGTCGGCAGTGGGGATTTATAAGGGAAACTCCATACTGTGATATGTTACAGAAGTTTCAGTCAGCTGCTTCGTGAATGAACGAAAGGTTCATTTCATCCCTCTGTTTATGCTCTTTTTTTTTTTTTTAATCAGTCATATATGTATAATCATGATTGCTCGAGAATATTTACCAAGTTTCTATTATCAAAATCGATTAACTTTTCCTTCCTTGGTACCTCTCCATTTGTTTGGAATCTGAAAGCCATATGCTATGTGACATTATTTATATCTTATGCTAATACTTGACCTAATAATCAATATCTGTATGTGGCTGGATATCTTTTCAATGATTTATTTGGACTACATGGGAACAGAAGTTTTCTATATACCATGGTTGTAAGCTGCTTTAATTATTCGGTTTGAATGTGTATCTTACTTTATGTCGTAGCCTTTTCTTTGATTGAAGCTGAAACACATGCAATGTAGAACTTTCCAAACGTTTCTAATAAGTTGTTTCTCCTGAGTTACACATTCCTTTAAGAACGGGCTTAAACAACCTTTATGCATGCAAATACTTTTGATTGTCATCATGAATGAGGTTGATGGATATGAATGGTAATTTGTTTCTGTCTTTCTAAGTCTTATTTGCATTTTTTTTTTTAGTTGTTCTACAGGGAATTGCTCTTTCATTTAAACATGGAATTCCTTAGTTAACTTTAGATTTGAGATATATGTTTGTTGTTCTCTAGTTTGTGTAATTTAACTATGACAATTCTTCTCCACTGGGTGTTGAGAAAACTAGTTAGTCTTATTGTATATGTCTTGACACTCAACATATCTCTCTTCTGCAGATAGCTTCTATTGCTAAGCTGTAACTACAAGGCAAGATTGCTTTTTCTGCCATTGACTCAACCAATGTGTAAAAAAGTGAGGCTTTTATTTCAAATATCTTTGCTTCTGCATCTGAAGTTACCATCAAATGTCAGTGTCTCGTAGCTTGCAGATTAAGATGGTTGCGTAATACTTGAACCATGCTTTAGATAGTGTGATAAAATTTACAGTATCAATTAATGCTAGTAACGTGTTGTGGTGATATAATTTTTACTGTCTCAACTTTGAACTTTTGATATATCGATCTATGTTATTCATTTTCAGTTTATTTGAGTGGTTCACATGGATTATTGAAAGGAAATTGTTGGAATAAAACTGAAGAACATCGTCGAGTAATCATTCAAATGAGTAATTTTCAGATGTAGTAAGTAGTATATAACAAAGTTAGAACTATTTTATGATATCCCATGAGTTCTTTATTGTGTGTCTATTTGGTTGCAAGTTCTTTTTCATTGTAACGCTGAGGTGATCAACGCCTTACAACTAGAAAATGGGGCAAAATCACATGTTATCTTTAGAAAATTGGGATCTCCAAGTCCTTGACATGATCTCCTTTCATCACGGTGGGCAAAAGATGAATTTATTGTGCACAAAAATTAAAAATTTAGGCTCTTGATTGGTAATCATTTTGTATTTAAAAATTACCAATTAATTTAGTTGGGTCTTGGAACATTTAAGTTCGTATCTTTTTATCTCTAAACTTTCACAAGCGTCTAATAGGTCTTCCGAAATTTTAACTTTGTGTTTAATAGATATATGATTTTTTGTGAAAAATATGTCGAATATGTCAAGAGAGGTATTAGATACAAACTTGAAAAAGTTTAGGAAGTGAATGGACGAATAATTAAAAGTTAAAAATCTATTAGGCACTTTCAAGATTCGGGACTATTTGACATAAAATTGAAAGCTCAGAAATTTATTACACATTTTTAAAAGTTAAAAACTAGACTTATAATTTAACCACTCAACGATTATTTATTAATCTATGACAAAAACACAATGATTAGAAGTTTTCATCCTACAAAACTAGCATTTTTTTAATATTCCTTCCATCAGTTTTAACTTTTTCCAACTTATCAATTATTTTGGGTTTTCTTGGTACATTGAGGCATAATAAACCTTTTAGATTCTACTTTTTTTTTTTTTAATATTGTGTAACCTATCAAACTCTTATATATTTTCAATTTTTTTTTTTAAATTCGATTATTTTTACCAAATATTATATCCAATTTGTAACACACAGATCTTGTTCTTAAGCTGCCGAGCTGAATACACATAGCTTAAAGGGAGTAAATGTAACACCCGAACCCTCATAGGATTTCCTAAGAGGGAGAGAAGAGCTTGGAGATCAAGTTTTGGAATGGAAGAGTTAAATTAAGTACTTAGACTATGGCTTGGAGGAATAAAAATTCCAAGTGTTGGAGGCATAGTAGTTTGGAGTAGAAAATTGACTAAGGGTTTAAATTATGTTATGAGAATAAGAGTTGGATTCATAGCATAGGAGATGATGGAGAATTTTGGATGAGTTTAATGCATGGTGTAATAGAGAAAGCATGTTGAAATTGGCTAAGTGTTGTTACATTTACTTGGCTGAGCGGTTGAGTTGAGTTAAGGCGAGTTAAAGTGAGATGGGTAGTAGGTATCACAAAAGGGAGGTATTTGCCATCTTCATGCCTCTTTTCGGGGTCGAGAGGTGAGCTTGGGAGGGGGTGTGATATAATTCTTATATGATTTTTCTAAACTTTAGACCAATTTCTGTTTTCACAATTATATTAATTTTCTAAATTTCTAAATGAGTTTATAATGGAGGATTACATTTTAATTATAAATTTTGGAAAAGATTAAATTTTGCAAAAATAATTAAGTGATATGAAAAATATATATAATCTCATTATTAATCTACCCAATAATTCATCAATTTTAGTGTTAATTTGCTCGAGATTAATACTTAGATTTTATATATTTTTCATATCTTACCTATTTTTTTTTTAAAAAAATATTTTTCCAAAATTAAAAAATCAAAATACAAGATCTATCTAAAAATTTCATTTGGATAATTGATAATCGATTTGGAAATTAGAAATTGGGCTACAAATTTTTAAAAAAATATATAAGAATTGGATATAACATTTGGTAAAGATAACCGTTGGAGAAAATTTGAAAATATATAAGTTTTGGTATAAGGTTTTGATAGATTACATAATATTTGAAAATATTAGTAGAACCTCAGTGTTTAATATCCCGAGATACTCAAATCAATCGATAAGTTAGAAAAAGTTAATTTTTTTTTAACAACTAAATGGTCAATCTTGCCCAGATGGATAGAGAAAAATGTTTGAATGAATCTTAAAAAAATGGTGCTAGTTTTGTAAGATGAAAACTTCAACGTACGATTTCTGACAATTTTTCGTTTTTTTTTCTAGAAATACATTATAAGAAACTAAAGAATTACATCACGAGACATAAACAAAATATGTTGGGTTTATTTCACCTTTTTTGGTGAAAGCCCAAATCAAGGGCCATTAGGGCCAAATAATTCTTTTAAAACTTAATAACCCTTGCAGCCACCGTCTGTCTGAGTTTTTTATGCAAACCGAGAGTTTTAAACGGCAGAAGAAAATTAGATTTTTTTGGCATTCCGACCAGCAGCGTTTTTTAGCTATTTGGGGATCAATCCGTGGTTTGATTGAGCTGAAATTTTGACAGCGTGTTCTTGACACGATGGTCTTCAATCTGGACGGTGGAGATTTCGTTTGGAGCAACCTACAGTTAGATACCGTGGGTAATTGGTTGCCACTTCAAGTGAGAAGTTTCTAATTTTATTGTTCTCAATTTGTTGTTGTTTTGTTGCCAAGATTGTTATCTTGAGATATTTACTGTGTATGCCTCTAGTTGTGACTAGGGAAAACTCATTGTAACCCATTATCGATTATAGTAGAGATTTTGACTTCAGTTCGTGGTTTTTTACTCCTCACATTAAGGGGGGTTTTCCATGTTAAAATTGTCTGTGTCCTTACTTGATTATTATTGTTGTTGCTTAGTATTCTATTAGATTCACACAAGAGTGAGATAATTGATCTGAAGAATATAGTGTTTATCCCAACAAAGTGGTATCAGAGCATTGGTTAAGTTAATTGGGTTTACCTTGTGTTGAATATGGATACTAGTTCGGCTAAGATGGTTACCTTTAATGGATCAAATTATCAAGTTTGGAAAAGAAAGATGGAAGATATTTTATATGTGAATGATTTGCATCTTCTAGTTTTTTCTGAAGAGAAGCCTGATGATAAAACTGAAAAAGAATAGGAATTATGTCATAAGAAAGTGTGTGGGATTATGAGACTATGGGTAGAAGATAATTTTCTAAACCATATTGGTAAAGAAACTCATGCACTAACTATGAGGAACAAACTTGAGTCGCTATGTGCCCCTAAAATTGGTAATAATAAAATGTTTCTGATCAAACAAATGATGGCATTGAAGTATCAAGATGGAACACTCATGTTAGATCACTTGAATACATTCCAAGGTATCATTAATCAGCTATCTAGGATGAATATCAAGTTTAAGGATGAGATACATGGGTTATAGGTCCTTGGTACATTGCCAGACTCATGGGAGACATTTAGAACTTCCTTATTGAACTCAACCCCAAATGGTGTACTAAGTATAGACTTAGTAAAAAGTAGCATATTGAACGAGGAGATGAGAAGAAAGTCACAAGACTCTTCTTTACAATCAGATGTTCTTGTTACTGAAAGAAGGGGGGAGGAGTAAGAGTAAAGGTCTGACAGAGAAAGACAAAAGCAAAAGTAAATATGGCCGGTTTGCAAATGTTGAGTGCCATTATTATCATGTGATAGGGCATATAAAGAAGCATTGTCGAAAACTTAAAAGGGACAATAAAAATGATAAAAGCAAGGAAAAGAAGAATGACGATGGCAATGATGTAGACACAATTACTGTAGCCACCGGAGATTTTTACATCTCATTTGATGGTGATGTTATAAATCTTGCTACATAACAAAGTAGTTGGGTGATTGACAGTGGTGCCTCAATTCATGCTACATCAAAGAGGGATTTCTTTGCATTCTATACACCTGGTGATTTCGATAGTGTTAGGAGGGCAATGATGGATCAACAAAAGCAGTTGGCACCGAAGATGTACACTTGGAGAACAAGAATGGTTCTAAGCTGATTTTGAAGAATGTGAAGCACATTCCTGATATTCGCATGAATTTGATTTCTACAGGTAAGCTTGATGATGAAGGTTTCTGCAATACCTTCTATGATGGTAAATGGAAGCTTACTAAAGGCTCTATGGTGATAGATAATGGAGAGAAATATTCCTCACTATATTATATGGAGGCTAAAATCACTAATTGTGATATAAATACAGTGAATGAGAAGTTAGTGTTGAGCTTTGGCATAAAAGACTCAGTCACATGAGTGAGAAGGGTTTGAAGATTTTAGTCGAGAAAATTATCTTCCTGATATAAAGAGTGCACCCTTAAAAAGGTATCCTCATTGTTTGGCAGGAAAGTAGACTAGAGTTACTTTTAAGTTATCTTAGCATTCAAGAAAACCAAATGTACTAGATTTGATATATTCTGATGTGTGTGGTCCTATGAAAATAAAAACACTTGAAGGTGCATCATATTTTATGACGTTTATTGATGATCATTCAAGGAAACATGAGTTTATACCTTGAAGACTAAAGATCAGGTATTACAGGTGTTTAAACAGTTTCATGCCCTTGTTGAGAGACAAACTGGTAAAAGGTTGAAGTGTATTAGGACTGATAATAAAGGTGAGTATTGTGGATTTTTTTATGAGTACAACAAAAATCATGGTATTCGACATCAAAAGACACCTCCTAAGACTCCCCAGTTAAATGGCATAGCTGAGAGAATGAATAGAACACTAGTTAACAAAATGAGATGCTTGCTTTTAGAATCATAGTTATCACAATCGTTTTGGGGTGAAGTATTGAATACAATTGTACATATTTTGAATCTCACACCGAGTGTTCCTTTAAGATCAGAAGTTCCAAAAAGAATATGGTCAAATAAGGATATATCTTATGATCACTTGCATGTCTTTGGTTGTAAAGCTTTTGTTCATGTTCTTAAAGATGAGAGATCGAAGCTTGATGCAAAGACTAGACCATGTGTATTTCTTGGCTATGGCCAAGATGAGTAAGCTCATAAGAAGTCGAGATGTTGTGTTTGTTGAAAACCAAATGATACTAGACATTGAGAAGACAAATAAAACAGAGTCTGAGCATAATGAGGATCTGATTAATTTGAGTTCAGTTTCTTTGACACAACCTTCTACACAGATAATAAATGAGGTTTAGGATGATCAGATTGTTGAAACAGATGAGGGTTCTGAACAGGTTGAGGTAGATGATAGTATTCAGGAATAGTTTTCAGAAATAGAAGTTTCTACAGATGTTTTACTTAGGAGATCTATTAGAGATTGACATCTGCCAACAAGATACTCAGCTAATGAATATTTGTTATTGACTGATGGGAGAGAGCCTGAGAGTTATGAAGATGCCATAGAAGATGAGCACAAAAGAGAGTGGATTGATGCCATAAAAGATGAGATGAAGTCTTTACATGAAAACCACACTTTTGAGCTTGTGAAATTGCTTAAAGGAAAAATTGCACTGCAAAATAAGTGGATTTATAGAGTGAAACAGGAAGAACATACCTTAAATCTGCGTTACAAAGCGAGATTGGTTGTCAAAGGCTTCAGTCAGAAGAAAGGTGTCGATTTTGATGAAATTTTTGTTCAAGTTGTCAAGATGTCTTCTATACGTGTAGTTTTGGGTTTGGCAGCTAGTCTTGACTTAGAGGTTGAGTAGATGGATGTTAAAACTACATTTCTCCATCGGGACTTAGATAAAAAAATCTACATGGAACAACCAGAGGGTTTTGAGCAGAAAGGAAAAGAGCATTCGATGTGTAAATTGAAGAAAAATCTTTATGGGTTGAAATAGGCACCGAGGTAGTGGTATAAGAAGTTTGAGTCAGTTATAAGGGAGCACGACTACAAAAAAACTACTTTTGATCATTGTGTTTTTGTCTAGAAATTTTCTGATGATGATCTTTTTTGTATTATTGCTTTATGTTGATGACATTTTGATTGTTGACAAGAATGTTTCGAGAATTGATAGGTTAAAGAAATAATTGAGCAAATCCTTTTCCATGAAGGATTTGGGGCCAACAAAGAAAATTCTTGGAATTCAAATAGTTTGAGACAGAGCTTCCAAGAAGTTGTTTATGTTACAAGAGAAATACTTGGAGAAGGTGCTTGAGCATTGCGAAACCGGTCAGTTTTCATTTATCTAGTCACTTCAAACTAAGTAGCAAACAGAGTCCTTCTACAGATAAAGAGAAGGAAGATATGAGCAAAATCCCTTATGCTTTAGCAGTTGGGAGCTTGATGTATGCCATGGTATGTATTAGACCTAATATTGCTCACACCGTTGGTGTTGGTAGTCGTTTTATGTCCAATCCAGGAAAACAACATTGGGAGGCAATCAAGTGCATCACGAGATATTTGAGAAGTACTTCCAGTTTGAAGCTCACATTTGGAGGTGGAAAGCCAGTTCTTGTAGCTGGGTACATTGATTTAGATATGGCAGGAGATCTAGATAACAAAAAGTCTACTTCCGATTACCTAATGACATTTGTAGGTGGTGCAGTGTCTTGGCAGTCAAGGTTGCAAAAGTGTGTTGTACTTTCTACAACTGAAGTAGAGTATATTGCAGCAGCAGAGGCTTGTAAAGAGATGTTGTGGATGAAGCGTTTTATACAGGAGCTTGGCTTCAAGAAACAGAGATATGAGATATAATGTGATAATCAAAGTGTTATTCATCTTGGTAAGAATGCTACATTTCATTCTAGAACAAAGCATATATATGTGAGGTATCACTGGATGTGAGATTCTTTGAATGATGAATTGTTTGAGCTTGAGAAGATACATATTAATCACAATGGATCTGATATGTTGACGAAGAATCTACCAAGAGAGAAGCTTGAGTTTTGTTGTTCCACTGCGAGAATCACAAGTTCCTCCACAAAGTGAAATAGGGGGAGATTTATTGAATTTATTTCACCTTTATTGGTGAAAGCCCAAATTAAGGCCTAAGAACCATTAGGGCCAAATAATTCTTTTAAAACTTAATAACCCTTCCAGCCGCCGTTTATGTGAGTTTTTTTACGCAAATCGAGAATTTAAATAACAAAAGAAAATTAGATTTTTTGGCATTCCAACCAGCAACGTTATTTAGTCATTTGGGAATCGATCCGTGGTCCGATTGAGCTAAAATTTTGACAGCGTATTCTTGACACGAGGGTCTTCAATTTGGACAGTGGAGATTTCATTTGGAGCTACCTACAGTCAGATACTGTAGGTAATTGGTTGCCACTTCAAGTGAGACGTTTCTAATTTTATTCTTCTCAATTTGTTACTGTTTTGTTACCAAGATTATTATCTTGAGATATTTATTGTGTATGCCTCTAGTTGTGATTAGAGAGAACTCATTGTAACCCATTATTGATTATAGTGGAGATTTTGACTTCGGTCCGTGGTTTTTTACTCCTCACATTGAGGGGGGGAGGGAGAGGGGTTTCCACGTTAAAATTGTCTATGTCCTTACTTGATTATTATTGTTGTTACTAATTAATTAGTATTATATTAGATTCACACAAGAATGGAATAATTGATCCGAAGAATATAGTGTTTATCCCAACAAAATAAATCACTCAAGATAAATGGAGAACAATGTAAGAAAATTTCACTTGTTCAAGGCCCATCAATGCCACTGGGCCTCTGACTTAGAACGTTGTGAGACTAATGAACAGGAAAAGAGAAATATTCCCCAAAACCTATGCCATGTCTTTAATCTCTTCAATAGAGAAGGCCTTGAATTGGGGGTACATTTACTACTAGGTCCTCAACAAGCCATCACAAATCGCCTGCACCTTTAGAACTTCGACCTCTCTATAAATAGAAATGTATTGCAAACCAACAAGACGACACGCCCTAGGTGATCTTGAACACCAATCCTAGACCCTTAAAATGAGTGGTGGGGGTTCCAGAGGCATAAGAATTCAACTTCCAAATGTGTCTCAGTGGAGGAATCTAGTCAATGGACTCATTTGAAGGACTAGAAGCTAAAAACCTTTGAAACTGCATTTCCACCAACATCTACACCAATATCCAAATACTCATGCTAATGTTTGTCAATACTGAGGCTTGTGGATTCAAAATTCATCACAAGTCCCTAAAACAACAACTTCTTCTGGGCCTTTCAAATTTGCCAAGATATGATAATAACTTTGTTTATCTCTTGCATCGAGCATCTCTCTAAAATCCAATATCAATGGTCTTGGTTACTCCATGCCGTCCTAACATCACAAAGAATATCGACGTTATTAATGAGCAATTTAGACCATATATCTCTTATAACTTGACATTTTCATAACAAATGAGATGATGATTCTACATGTTTCCTACGAAAAATACACCACAGATCAATATAAATTTCTTCTCTCTTTAGTAGGAAGAAGACGAAATATTTTCCAACAATATATCGTAGCCTTGGGGAAACTAGTATATATCTCTACACTGCGATAGAGTAATTTGACTAATAGTCTCTGCATCGTCATTGAGGAAACTAGTATATATCATCTCCTCATTCCATCTCCCATCATGAATAAGAAGACATGCCACCTTTGGTCGCTGCAAATGGCTAGGGACAAGGATTGGATGTCTACTACCCTTCCTAAAGATCTAGATCTAGAGGTCACACATAAAGTTGAATTGTTTTGTGATCTCCTACTCGCCATCAATATCCTTTCTCAAACAGGCGCTATAAAGTACTTCTCTATGCATGGGATGTTACAAACGTTTTAATTTAAGAAAAATGAAATAAGTCAATCCCACGGAATATTATACTTATACATATTAAATTTTAATTTTTTAAAAGATTTTAAAATCTAGATATACTTGACACCTTAGACACTTACATATATAAAAAAAGAAAAACACTAAAAACATTGGATTCTAAAAATAATTTTAGAAACAAGTCTGTGATCTGTTTAGAATCAAAAAACAAAATGGGATACTATTCCTAAATTTTGTGAAGTGTATAAAAAGGGATTTTAAACTAAAAATTTGAATCCAATTAAATAAAGACGCCGATTGAAACAGAAAACCCTAACTCTCTGTTGCCGATCTAAAGCCCTAATTCCAAAGTCTCATCTCCTCCTCCAAATTCCTGAAAATCCTGCGTCTCTGCTTCCTTAATCTTCGTACAAAAAATGGTACTCTCTCTTTCTCTTCTCTTTCTGTTTGATATTGAGTGCAACTTTATGTATTTGTGATGTAAATTGGCAGACTGCAGAAAAAGTAAACCCGAAGGCCTACCCTTTGGCTGACGCCCAACTTACAATCACCATTCTTGATCTTGTTCAACAAGCTACTAACTACAAGCAAATCAAGAAGGGTGCCAATGAAGGTAGACCTCTCTTCATTCTACAGTTCCATAACACACGAATGAGATTTGTTTCTATTCTGTATGTTCTGTGAAATGATTCTGTATTCTGTGTGATTTTTTCCAGCAACCAAGACGCTTAACAGAGGTATATCTGAGTTCGTTGTAATGGCTGCAGACACCGAGCCCCTTGAAATCCTCCTCCATCTTCCTCTGTTAGCAGAGGATAAGGTACTCTTCAATCCTCCTCAAGAGAGAAGATTTTGTTTTTGTTTTGTATCTTTATGCTTGTTCTGCTTGATTTTGTTTTCTGGGTTTTGAGGCTACATGTACCAAGATAAGGGTGTGAAAAATTAACTGATGTCCTTGTTCTTGACCTGCCAAAGAGGCTGTAGCTAAATCAGATTTGAGAAGTTAACTGGCCGGTTGTTGTTCTCTGTCAATAAATCTGCTTACCGAACTTCTTACATTTTTCTTACCTTTCCTTAATAAGATCAAAGATGTTTATTTACCTTTAAATGACTAATTAAAGAAACATTGCAAGAATGGGAGGAGAGTATAACTGCATGGACGTTTGCCTTTTCTGAAATTTTTGTCTTCTTTCAGACAAGCTGCACTTGTTTTTCAGTAGTTTGCATCTACTGTTGTCCATATCTGTCATGATGTAGATCAGTAGATTGACTGACTCCTTCAACTGTGATCCGCAGCCCTCCCCTAGTCTCTCTAATTGACATACCCCAATAAACTGCTCTAGGCCTTTTTATTTGGAAGCTTCTTAGTGGTGCTCATTTTTTGGTAGCTTCTCATCTTTTGTGTTTGGTGTACGTATATATATATATATATATGAAAAATGTTATCAAGTATTCCAATAATTGCATTGCAACCTCCAAAAGCCAAAGACCACTCCTCAGTATAGCTTACAACCCCCTCCCAATTTGTGTTTACAAAAGTGGGTTATAATTTAAAAATGTATCAATAGAGATGTCTATTCTTTTTTTTTTTTTTGGTTTTTGTTTAATGGTTCACTTGGCATTTTATCCTCAATTATTTTAATACATAATGAATTGGGATAAGAAAACTTTCCCCACAATTGAAGTTTAGTTGGAAGTAGTTAGCCTTTCTTCTGATTGGTTATCCAGTCCTAGTTTCCTGCCAGGAGACTGACTTTGAACATTGCTTCAGTATGCTACTTTTAGTATAAAAATAGGACTGTCAAAATCAGGTTATTGGGTGTTCCCATTCAACAATTTGATGGCTGTTTCATAGTAACGATGGAAGTAGTGTTCTATTTGATTTTGCAGAATGTGCCCTATGTGTTTGTCCCGTCTAAGCAAGCACTTGGCCGAGCTTGTGGAGTTACAAGGCCTGTTATAGCTTGTTCTGTGACCACAAACGAAGGAAGCCAATTGAAGTCGCAAATACAACAACTCAAGGTAACTGATTGACACCAGTAAATTTCTCCCTTCTTTTCTAAATGACCCTCCTGGTAACATGTTATGGCCGTTCTTTTTGATATTTAGGATGCGATTGAGAAGCTCCTGATTTGAAGATGTAGGCAATTGTGATTTCGGTATGATGGGCTTCTTGGTTCATAGTGGTCGCTCCCTTAGAGGCTTTGACTGATGAGTGGAGGAATATGTAACAAACACTACAGTTTTCTTTTCCAAAAGATACGATTTATTTAAAAATGATAACGATCCTTCATTCCGATTGCCATATCTTGATGTTACTTATCAGTTAGCCATTTTGTTTCTTTTAGTAAGATTTGGTTAGATATTTGACAAAATCATTTGGATTTTTAGAAGTATTTCGAACCACGAATATGAATGAATGAGAGTCTATCATTATCGCAATCTGCTTTGGTGTGGATTTGTTAAGGATAGACACTAAAAGTCGTTTTGGTAAACAATTTGAAAATAGAAACTTGAAAAGAGTGTTGATTTTCATATTTTTAGATATGAAACGACGGTTTGAAATGTGCATAAAACTAGTTGATTTACTAATTATTAAGTTGAATATAAGTTATTATTAATTAATTTATGATTTTTTTATGTATATTTATTATTTTCATATAGTTTAGTATACATTACATACTACATATTTTTGGAACACTATACTAATTAACTCTTTTAATTTAATGGAAAATTATTTCACATGGCCAAAAATATTTACAAATTATAAGAAAATTTCAGAATCTATTAATATCTATCATTGATATATTCTAAACTTTTCTTATATTTTGTAAATATTTTGATTTATTTTCTATATTTGAAAATAGCTCACTACTCTTGAATAGAAAGAATGTCTCCTCCTAAGAGGATTAGTAAAAAAGAAAACTCCAATATCGTGACATGACATTGCAACTAAGAATTAAAATATTTGTCGACAAATCAGTGTATTCTTTAAAAGGGAGGATTCGATATCAATATTAAGGATTAATTATTATTTTTAATATATATATTTTTTAATAAATACATGTAAGACAAAAAACTATGAGTTCTAATATGAATATAAATAAAATTTATATAGTCATGTGTTAACAATCAAAATATTTATAGTTTGAATTATTTGTAAATAAAAAAATAATGTATATAAATATTAATAATATTTGTAATTTAATTTAGAAGTAAAAACAACTTGATATTACATATTTTATGGTAATTAAATTATGTTCATGAACGATATATTTGATATTTTAATCTATGATTGCAACCGACGATGTATCATTTTCATTTATTTGTTTGATATATTTTAAAGATTCCCATTTGATCTAATAGTAGAAAGATGAAATATCTAGAAATTAATGTAATCTAAGTGAATGGGAGGTTAAAGAAACTATAAGCATTAATGATTTTGTTTTTCAAGGAAAACAAACAACAAACCTTGAAGGACACAAATTATCCTTGTCAAGGACAAGATTAAACAGCCAGTGTAGAAGAATTCTAGTCCATCCCTGAGAATCCTTTTGAGATTGTTTGGTTTAAGATTTTAAAGATGTCCAAGAATTAAGTATATATGAAAATAAGGATGATTGTGTTTGGATGTACATGAGAATGTTATAAATATTTTATGGTAACAAATTAACTTTGTATTTTATTTATAAAATTAATCACGGACACCTCCATAAATTTTTGATAGATTTAATTGATTAACAATAAATTCAATTCAAAATTTTGAGCAAAAAATAATTATTTAACTATGAAATAATAATATTAATTAAAATTATTAATTACAAATATTTTTAAAATGAGTAATTTATAATTAAAGTTACTTGATTACATAATTTGATGTATCGATTTGGTGAATTTATATAAATATGATGTATTAATTAATTAAACAATCAAAATCAGTTTAAAAAATAAATATAACATTTTGTGATTAAAAAATAATGAATTATAATTAATCAATGATAAACTAATTATAATTATTAAAAAATAATCTCATAAAATATTAATCATAATGATAATTAACTATACATATAATTTACTAATGAATTAATAGTATTAATGCATCGGTTCTTTACAGTTTATTATATAATTAATTAATTAATTTATGAATCTGGAGTAGTTAAATTCAAATATTATAATTTAAAATTTAATATAATTTTCTAAATTATAAAATCCATATATTAATTAATTTTAATAATATAAAATAAAAGGATAAATTCATGAGGGGCACTAAAAAAACCACACTTTTTGATGGGTATTATCCATGGGTATAAGGAATACATGAGAATAACTTATTTCCATGCCCAAATCATCAAAAGTTGTACCAAACAAAAAATGTGTATTTCTTACCCATTCCCACCTTTATTCCCATCTCAACTCCCTCAATCCAAACGCCCCCTTTGTGTTCACCACCCATCTACTTTAACTACTTTTAAGTATTTGATAAAATTGATTATTAATAATTCGTTGGAATTACTTTCTTAATCACATGTTCATTTTCACCGTTTTTTAAAATTTATTCCCTACTAGCTTTCGTGTCACATCCCCTTCCGAACTTTTCCTCATTCACCCGAAAGATGGCATGAAAATAACAGATACCACTCTTTTGTGATGCCTAATAGCCATTCAACCTTTCATATTGAGCAATTTTATATAGACATAACAATTAGTGGAAAATAATTGTTTGTTACAACTAATACTGTTTTACAGAATTTCGTTTATGCTCCCTAAGTTTACTCCCTTTCGGGGGTGTATCAAGGAAATTCACAAGTTGAGAATGTGTTCAAAGACTCTAGACTAAGTCTAAACTGAAGGAAATTGAACACGAGGATTTCCATGAGCAGCGGAAGGATCATTCCAAATTACAATCGTATATGAACTTTACAATTACAATCACAAATGGAAACATATGGTTATGCTAAAATACAGAAATTACAACATACTATACAAAAGATCAAGAACAAGAGTAACACACTTTTGTAGACTCATCTTCGAGTTCCTTGATCACGAATGCTCGATCACAGCAATACAGATCCACCCGAATGCTCGTCCAACATGACCGCTACACAGCACGAACACCGCGCACTCGAACAAAGAGATCACCTAGGTCACGAATGCCCCGAACACCATGAACGGCGTCCATAGAACCTCGATAATGTCGAGTTGAGTATGACACCACCAAGAAGGTTACCTTGGAATTCTCAGTATGAGAATCCAGAGGGTGGGTTCTATGTGGACTTGGATTGAGGCAAAAAATGGAGGAACTACAATCGTGTAAACGATTGAACAAGTGGGAGATGGAAAAACCTATCGTATAGGTCGATGCCTAATCATTTAGGAAAAGCTATGCGATCGCCTAGCAAAAGCTATGCGATCGTTTAGCTCATCGCTTAGTTGAGTATCTATCACCTAATAACACTTAATGATCGTTGTCGCTTAGTAAATCTTATTTACTTGACAACTTCCCGTGAGAATTTTCTGAGATTGGAAATCTCAAAACCACATTTTTACAAATCTTACTAAAATTAGGAAAACATTTTTTTTTTAACTCACGGTTACCATGAAAATACCAATAACCTCCCACTCAATTGGTTATTAGAGAAAAAGAGATAATTATCCAATTATTAATAATATTATGAATATAGATGATAACCAACTTATCATACTATATTTATAACCTATAGTTTTAATATTTCATCTCATGAAACATATAAACCATAGTTCTTTTTTTATTCCATGGTACTTAATGTAAATCTCATTTACATTAATCCTTCACTTCATGTATCTCATACACCATACTGATCATATCATATATAATCGAATTACCTCTTGTCAATTTGAACATTTCAAATCAACACCAAGAACTGATCCTCAAATTGAATCCATTGAACTACTAAGGGGACCTTATGAACCTATAGCTTGAAGCTCCAATGGTACGTGAATAACTGACTAAACTCTTTAGTCACGGGATCCACCATCCGTTAATTGCCAGGCACTCCACTAAAGATCGACAATTGAACTCTTCTTACCACAGATATAGTATGTGTTCATCTTAACCAATCAACAGTGCGACAACCCTTCACAGATCGCTCGTAAGTATAGCTTGGCCAATAACCGTTATGCCCCTATAGTTACATCTAACTCCTTAAGTACCATTGAATCCTCTAATGAACATAAGTCATAGTCCTACTATAACTGAGTTCTCTCTTCTAAGGAGAAGCTGTGGCCACTATGTTCAAGCCTCAGAATCAGCCCTTAAAGGAGCAATCTCTCTACTTACCCCTGCTTTGGGGAAGAAGTGAATTTCATCTAGTGTATTGAGTTCCCAGCTCCCAAATCAGATAAGTTCCCAAAAAGGTAGGCATGTTGAGTTGACAATCTGGCCACTCTCACTCATACTAATCAAAGGACCGCGCGCCCTCAAAAGTAAGAGTTCCCAAAACACTCAGGATTGAGATCGTGTCACCTATGGTTGTTTAGGTGAGATGTAAGTCTCTAGTATCAACGGTGTTATATATAGAGTCTAGTTATCTCGTGGTTCGGTCTTATACAAACTCTTTGTATAGGACATTCCCGTTCGCATATCTCCACATAAATGGTCAGGATCTACCATCTGTAGACGTTTACAACACTTGCAAACCTCTACAAGGCGGGCTGTATCCGTAGTGTTAAAGGATCAGATATCCCACCTTAATCCTTATACTATAAACCTATTTAGGTTATCATTTAAGGCATGATCCACTTGTATATCTCATATACATGCTTAATTAAGTTTACATAAGATAATCATGGAGCTTTGTTTATTGGATATGAGTAAATGCCAAAATGACATAACAGTTATTTTATTCATAAAACAATGTGTATCATTATAAGCAACGAGACTCCGGGAGAATTAGGACACCAATCTCAACAATCTCCCACTTGTCCTAATGCCTCGGGAGACTAATGTACAATACAATATAAATATGTACAATATACAATAAACTAGGACCTACCCAGTATCATGTCCCACTTGCCCTAGACAAGGTGCCACATGTCTCGTAGACCCAGACTCTCCAGGTGACCCTCGAACACTTTAGCTGTGAGAATCTTTGGAAAGGGATCAACAACGTTGTGCTTCGATGCGATCTTCGTAACTATCACATCACCGTGATGCACAATCTCCCTGATTAAGTGGTATTTTCGCTCTATATGCTTACCCCGACGATGACTTTGAGGCTCTTTTAAATTTTCCACAGCCCTGCTGTTATCACAATAAAGAGTGATAGGCAAATCCATATTTGGAACAACTTCCAAATCTGAAAGGAATTTCGTCAGCCAAACAGCCTTCTTAGCTACTTCACAAGTGGCTACGTATTCGACTTCCATAGTGGAGTCTGCGATGCATCTTTGCTTGATGCTTTGCCACACTATAGCCTCTTCATTCAGAGTGAAAACTGACCCCGATGTCGATTTGCGAGAATCTCTATCGGTCTAAAGGTTAGAGTTCGTGTATCCTATAAGCATCAGATCCTTATCTCCATACACGAGCATGTAGTCCCTCGTGCTCCAAAGATACTTGAGGATCGTCTTGACTGCCGTCCAGTGATCAAATCCTGGATTGAACTGATATCGACTGACAATGCCTACTGCATAACAAATGTCGGGTATGGTACACAACATTGCATACATCAAGCTTCCTACAACTGAAGCATAGGGAATCCGTCTCATCTCCTCAACTTCTTGAGGTGTCTTAGGACATTGATCCTTAGACAAAACGATTCCATGCCTGAAGGGTAACAAACCTTTCTTGGGATCTTGCATCCTATACCTGATCAACATTTGATCGATGTATGATGCTTGAGACAGGGCTAACCGTTTGTTCTTGATCCTGAATGATTTGGATCTCTAGAACATACTGTGCCTCACCCAAATCTTTCATTTGAAATTAGGCAGCTAGCAATTTCTTAATGTCAGTCAGATACCCTACATCATTCCCAATGAGTAAGATATCATCCACATACAGTACTAGGAAAGCTACTAAGCTGTTGATGATCTTCTTGTAAACACAAGGCTCATCAAATCCTGGATTGAACTGATATCGACTGACAATGCCTACTGCATAACAAATGTCGGGTATGGTACACAACATTGCATACATCAAGCTTCCTACAACTGAAGCATAGGGAATCCGTCTCATCTCCTCAACTTCTTGAGGTGTCTTAGGACATTGATCCTTAGACAAAACGATTCCATGCCTGAAGGGTAACAAACCTTTCTTGGGATCTTGCATCCTATACCTGATCAACATTTGATCGATGTATGATGCTTGAGACAGGGCTAACCGTTTGTTCTTGATCCTGAATGATTTGGATCTCTAGAACATACTGTGCCTCACCCAAATCTTTCATTTGAAATTAGGCAGCTAGCAATTTCTTAATGTCAGTCAGATACCCTACATCATTCCCAATGAGTAAGATATCATCCACATACAGTACTAGGAAAGCTACTAAGCTGTTGATGATCTTCTTGTAAACACAAGGCTCATCAACGTTTTGATCAAAGCCAAACGACTTGACCGTAGTGTCAAATATGATGTTCCAAGATCTAGATGCTTATTTCAGCCCATAAATGGACCTATTAAGCTTGCAAAATTTTTGCTCTTGATTTGGAACTATGAACCCCTCTGATTGAGTCATACAAATGGTATTCTCAAGATTACCATTAAGAAAGGCAGTCTTGACGTCCATTTGCCATATTTCATAATCATAAAATGTGGCTATGGATAGGAAAATCCTAATAGACTTGAGCATGACAACAAGTGAGAAAGTTTCCTCATAGTCAACTCAATCAACCTCGGTATAACCCTTTGCCACGAGTCGAGCCTTAAAGATTTGCACCTTTCCATCCACACCTCTCTTTCACTTATAGATCTGCTTACACCCAATAGGTCTTACCCCATCAGGTGGATCAACAAGCTCCCAGACGTTATTGAAGTACATAGACTCCATTTCTTGGTTCATGGCTTTAATCCATTCATCCTTGTCAACATCCTCCATTGCTTTCTTAAAAGACAACGGATCCTCAACCCTATCATTCGAAATGACGTTTTGGGCTTCAGTCAAACCCATGTAGCGATCTGGTGGGTTCATAACCCTCCCACTACGTCGAGACAGTCTCAACTCTTGAGTTGGTTGGCTAGATGTACCGACCTCAACAAGTCTTGTTGATCTGTCGGCCTGTTCAACAACTCTTGTTGAACCCTTAGCAGTCTCAATCCCACTAGAAATCTCACGCAAAACGAGCTTACTTCGTGGCTTATGATCCCGAATGTGGCCTTCTTCCAAGAAGATAGCATTTGTAGAAACAAACAGTTTGTTCTTACTTGGATCATAGCCTCTAGTTTCCTTGGAGTGGCCTACAAAGAGGCAAACCTTCGAACCCGGTTCTAACTTCTTTGGGCTAGTCACGACCACATGTGCTAGACAGTCCTAAATCTTGAAGTGGCGTAAACTACCTTTTTGGCCTCTTCACAACTCAAAGGTGTTTCAGAAACACTTTTCGAGGAAACGTTGTTCAGAATATAGCATGCAATCTCCAATTCAAAACCCCAAAACGAGTCTGGAAGATGAGCATAACTCATCATAGACCGAACCATGTCCAACAAGGTTCTGTTTTTCCTTTCTAATACACCATTCTGTTGAGGTGTACCAGGGGCCGAGAGTTGGGACGCAATCCCATGTTCTATAATATAGTTCTGGAATTGGAGGTCCATACACTCTCTACCACGATCAGATCGTAGTGTTTTTATCTTCTTACCCAACAAGTTTTCAACTTCAGCCTTATACTCCTTGAACTTGTCAAGGGCTTCAGACTTACGTTGCATTAGGTAGAGATACCTGTATCTTGAATAATCATCTATGAAAGAGATGAAATATTCATACCCACCCTAAGCCCTAACATTCATCAGACCACAGAGGTTTGAATGTACAAGCTCCAAGGTTTCCTTGGCTTTGTAACCTTTTCCAGTAAAAGGTTGTTTGGTCATCTTGCCTTTGAGGCATGATTCACATACCGACAAGGAGTTTT
This sequence comes from Benincasa hispida, assembly GCF_027475165.1. Lineage (NCBI taxonomy): Eukaryota > Viridiplantae > Streptophyta > Magnoliopsida > Cucurbitales > Cucurbitaceae > Benincasa > Benincasa hispida. The sequence goes on along the minus strand of NC_143479.1, from coordinate 24,776,296 downwards.
CTTCTAAACTCTTTAGAAGTCCACTTTTCACCAACTTCTCAATCCTATTGAAGTTGATGTGACCTAACTATAGATGCCAATGATGGACGTTTTCCTTAGGAGAAACCTTTGGTTTTTTAGCTGTTGTTGCCGTACTGAACATTTTAGTGTTAAACAAGGCTTTTATGACTAACGACCTTAGTATATATAAGTTACTTTCCATTGAACCATAATCAATCTTTGTTCCATTCTTGAAAATAAACACTTTATTCTAAAAAAAGGAGATGGTGTACCCTTGTTCAATGAGACAAGAAATTGAGATTAAGTTCCTCTTAATATGAAGAACTACAGAAACATTATCCAGTAACAGATAACGTTTCTTGTCAACAAATAACTTCAGCCTCCCTACAGCAACAGCTGAAACAACCTCACCAGTACCGATTCATAAAGTCATCTCTCCTTGTGGCAACGTTTTCCAGGAACTGAATCCTTGGTAAGAGGAACTGACATGATTAGTAGCACCCGAATCTAAGATCCAGACAGAATCATCATTCTCTACCAAATACGTCTCCAAGATTAATAAATCAGATTTACTGTCTTTCCCCCTCTTTTAGAGAGTAGTGGGATAGGTGTCAGAACAACGGACACTACTGGTTTTGTCATCCATCCCTTTATGTTCGAAAACTAAGAACTGATGTTCAAACAAATCTTGCAACGAGTCCATGATCTCGCATGCAATGACCATGTTCTCAACCCTTTTGGCCAAAATATCAGGTATGTTAGCCAAAATATGAAGTCGAGCCAACCACATTTCATATGCATTATGAACACTTCGCGGTGCATCAAGGATCGAGACTTAAGGACATTCCTCAACCATGAAAAATTCGAGGTCGTTTACCACGAAATATGTTTCAGACGATTCTTTCCACTGTATGTATACGATCATATTAAAAGCATTAAACAAAAATACTAACGAGTTGCTGAAAAGAAAACACATTGACCTACATTAGGTTTTAAGAAAATACCCATTGTAAAACAAAAAACATCAAATTAGGTTTTAGCAAAACTAATATGAATCCCATGTGACATTGAGTTTCGCAATGACGCTTCAAAGGTTTAGGGCAAAAGCCGCCGAAGGGAGGCCAATTATCCTTCCTTTGAATTGAGAAGTTCTCAACCAGTCATTAATACCAAAACAACTTTTGCTCCTATAACGACTAACCATCATTGATTTGGCCAGGAGATCATTAACTTACTTAACAATCTTTCGTAAGTGTGACCTACCATTTTAGGCCCTAGAGATCCGCCCCAAGCAGCCAATCCGAAGGGAAAAAATCCGATTGGGGCAAAACCTAAACCGACCCTATCCATTTATGGAGTTCACCTTGATCTTGAACGACTGTACAAAACCCATCCGAAGGGGGACGCTCTCAGGGCGCCACGAAGGAGTATAGAATGATCTCACGGTGTGAACCAATGACAGAGACCATTGGACGTGTTGACACACACCCTTCACCCACTTACTATAAACACTCTCTCCATCCACCTTGATATTGACTCATGCAAACACCATCCGAAGGAGGATGCTCCCAGGGCACCACGAGGCCAAGCATGAATCTCACAGTGTGAACATTCAGAGATAAACGTGAGTGGAATCATAAACATATAAGATACATCTCTTCCTCCTACTGAGTATTTTATAACCTAGGGTTTAGTTTACTTAGAAAAAGCATGGCTAAGGATTTTAACGAAGTGACTTTTAGTTTGTCCAAGAGTAACTTTTACCTTGGATAGTTAAACAACTTTTAATCATCATCCATTAAACTCTTTAACGGAGTCTTTGACCACCTTTCCAGATAGGTTCTCAGGTAGGGGTGTTCCGTTTCCATCCGCTTAAGAATCCCAGCCTAGTCAGAACCCATCTTAGATAAAAAGTCCCTTATTGATAGATTTAAAACAAATTTAATCTTTTATACCAATCAATTTAATCCTATTAAACAAATTTTAAAAGTTAAATCTAGGTTACTAAACTCTTTATAACCATTTGAACTTAGGTCTATCTCAATTCAATTTCAAAACCCTTTTATAAAACTTGAGTTCACCTTAAGTCCGCATGAATTTCTTTCTTATTGATTTTAGTTCTAATTTCCTTTATAACACTTATAAACAGAAACAACCAAAACCACAATGCAAAGATAAGACATGCAAAGCATTCATAACGATTATAAACAGTCTAAGTGTCATGCTCAATGCATTGGTCATTCATTGCTACTTCTTTTATATAACACTTATACAAAAAAGCAATGAAACAAGCATAATATGCTTCCATTCACACTTAGACTATAACACTTATAATAAAAGGATGATGCATGAATATGCTCACTGCATGCAAAATATAACTATTATATTTTATGATGCATGCACATGCTTTCATGTAATTTCTTCATGCAATATTATTACATTTATAATACATGATGCATGAACAATTTCACAACCTAAGGTGGGTTTTAAACTATATGTCAAACACTTTGCCATATAAACACCATACATCACATGTATAATAAACAAATGTTGATGAACCGGGTAAAATTGCCTTAAAACCACAAAATTAAAGCTAACTATTAAAAAAACAAGGAGTCTCCGGTTCAAATAGGCGAACCGGGTCTTGAATTGCTCGGGCGAAGTAACGCGTCTCCAACTAGACGAAAGAACAAACACTTCGCTCTAATGCTTAACAACGCTCCCAGAGCTAAACGATCGTGTACCTTTTACTAAGTGATGAAGCCCGAGGTACGCAATCGCCTAACGCGTTCCGCACAACGCCAGCCTTACGCGATCGTCTAAACGACTACGATGCGACAAAGCACCATCGCTTAAACGATCATTTAGTGAGCGCCTTCGTATCGTATACCGCGCGATCGTGTAGGTAGTAACTAAGCGATGAAGCAAGCTAACTAACGATCGTCTAGCGCACACCTTTTACTAAATGATGAGCATCATATGCTCCCACTACAATCGTCTACCTCCAGCACCTTTGCGATCAGGCAACCAATGCTACACGATAAAGTAAATGGTTTACCCCATCGTTTAGCATGGTTTAGTAAATACTACAAGATCGTATAGAAAAATCTACATGATTGCTTAGATAAATCCCAACGATCGTTTACCTTAGGCTACACGATGCTACCAACTCTTGGTTTTCTTCCTTGTTGAGAACCGCATTTTCATGCTTCGAAACTTCATCACGAACGACTCGACTAACTCAAACTCTTTGAATTACAGACTTGATAGCATGTTAATTATGCCCAAAACATAGGGGGCCTTACAAATTAACACTTTGTAATTGAAGAAAGCTTTAAACAAAGACAATTAAACATGAAAACATTCATCAACTCTATCCATAAATACACTTAACAATTAAACACAAATGCAGAAAACTCACCATGACTGTAAAAGAAGTTCAAAACAAAATTGAAATTTGGAATATCAGAACATCCTAACTCTGATACCAATTGAAGGAAATCAAACACAAGGATTTCAATGAGCAGCAGAAGGATCATTCCAAATTACAATCGTATATGAACTTTACAATTACAATCACAAATGGAAACATACGGTTATGCTAAAATACAAAAATTACAACATTCTATACAAAAGATCAAGGACAAGAGCAATACACTTTTGTAGACTCATCTCCGAGTTCATTGATCACGAACGCTCGATTACAGCAACACAGCAACACCCGAACGCTTGTCCAACATGACTGCTACACAACACGAACACCGCACACTTGAACTAAGCGATCGCCTTGGTCACGAACACCCCGAACACCATGAACGACCTCCACAGAACCTCGACAGTGTCGAGTTAAGTATGACACCACCAAGAATGTTACCTTGGTATTCTCGGTGTGAGAATCCAGAGGGTGGACTTTGTGTGGACTTGGATTGAGGCAGAAAATGGAGGAACTACAATCGTGTAAATGATTGAGCAAGTGGGAGATGGAAAAACATATCGTATAGGTCGATGCCCAATCGTTTAGGAAAAGCTATGCGATCACCTAGCAAAAGCTATGCGATTGTTTAGCTCATCGCTTAGCTGAGTGTCCATCGCCTAAGAACATTCCATGATCGTTTAGCTCATTCAAGCTGTCGCTTAGTAAATCTTATTTACTTGACAACTTCCTGTGAGAATTTTCTGAGATTGGAAATCTCAAAACCACATTTTTACAAATCTTACTAAAATTAGGAAATCATTTTTCCTTTTAACTCACGGTTACCATGAAAACACCAATAACCTCCCACTCAATTGGTTATTAGAGAAAAAATATAATTATCTAATAATTAATATTATTATAAATATAAATGATAACCAACTTATCATACTATATTTATAATCTATAGTTTTAATATTTCATTTCATGAAACATATAAACCATAGCTCTTTTTCTATTCAATAGTACTTAATATAAATCTCATTTACATTAATCCTTCATTTGATGTATGTCATACACCATACTGATTATATGATATATAATCGAATTACCTCTTGTCAATTTGAATATTTTAAATCAACACCAAGAACTGATCCTCAAATTGAATTCATTGAGCTACTAAGGGGATCTTATGGACTTGTAGCTTGAAGATCCAACAGTACGTAAATAACTGACTAAACTCTTTAGTCATAGGATCCACTATCCGTTAACTACCAGGCACTCCACTAAAGATTGACAACTGAACTCTCCTTACCGCAGATATATTATGTGTCCATCTTAACCAATCAACAGTGCTACAATTCTTCACAGATCGCTCGTAAGTACAACTCGACCAATAACCATTATGCCCCTATAGTTACATCTAACTCCTTAAGTACCATTAAATTTTCTAATGAGCATAAGTCATAGTTCTATTATAACCGAGTCCTCTTTTCTAAAGAGAAGCTGTGGCCACTATGTTCAAGCCCTAAAATCAGCCCTTAAGGGAGCAATCTCTCTACTTACCCCTGCTTTGAGGAAGGAGTGAATTCCATCTTGTGTATTGAGTTCCCAGCTCCCAAATCAGACAAGTCCCCAAAAAGGTAGGCATGTTGAGTTGGCAATATGACCACTCTTACCCATACTAATCAAAGGACTGCGCACCCTTAAAGGTAGGAGTTCCTAAAACATTCAGGATTGAGATCGTGTCACCCATGGTCATTTAGGTGAGATGTAAGTCTCCAATATCAATGACGTTATATACAGAGTCTAGTCATCCCGTGGTCCGGTCTTATACAAACTCTTTGTAAAGGACACCCTGCTTGCATGTCTCCATATGAATGGTTAGGATCTACTATCTGTAGTAGTTTACAACACGTGCAAACCTCTACAAAGCGAGCCGTATCCGTAGTGTCACCAGGATCAGGTATCGCACCTTAATCCTTATACTACAAACCTATTTAGGTTATCACTTAAGGTATGATCCACTTGTATATCTCATGTACATGCTTAAGTTTACATAAGATAACCATGGAGCTTTGTTTATTGGATATGAGTAAATGCCAGAATGAAATAACAGTTATTTTATTTATAAAACAATGTATATCATTACAAACAACGAGACTCCGGGAGAATTAAGACACCAATCCCAACATAAACTTCTAATTAAGAGAGTAATCAGAGGTAAAACGGGTTGGATAATGGATTCAATAAAAGGGAGAAAATGAAGACCCTGGATAATTTGAAGGTAATAGACTTAGTGAATCTCATAAAGGACACTCGTGGATGAATTAGGATTGCTCGGGTCAAAGTCAAAATCAACGTCAAAGTCAACAAAAAGTCAACACTTTGAAACTAAGTGAAATTTGGAGAAATTGGAACTTCTAATGGTAAGTAGGAGGTGTAGGAAAGTCTATAGAGTGAAGTTTGAACTGGAATTGAAAATAAAACCTCAAGGTGTAATTTCGAGATAGAGAGAGAGAAGGGAAGAAATTTTGGGTTTTGTTCCAAATTGAGGTGTCTTCCTCAGTTCTCTTCATTGGATGGCCAAGAGGTGATGGGTTACTCAACTAGGAACGTGGAGAGGCTCAAGTAGGTGGTGGCAATTGAAAATTTAAGTTGAAACATGCAAACTCGATGGGTATTATCTATAAAAGGGGAAGATGTTGTAAAAATTTCATCAATTTGAGTGGATAAAAATTGGACAAGACAGAGTTAAATCATAGAGGGAGTTGAGAGGAAGGTCTTGGAGGGTTTAATTTGAAGAATCAAGGCCGGAAACACAAAGAAAAAGAAGGAAAACTGTGTCGTCGTAGTTATCGCGAAAATAGGGGGCACTCTCGGTTTTCTTCAAAACTGTGGAGCTACAGGACAAATCGAAGCTTTAAACTTGAAGGTAAGATACTTCCAAGGTTCCTTAGGAGTTCTATTATCTTAGACTTGAAATTTTTGGTCGGAATTTGTTGAATTTAGATTAAGAAATTTATCGCCGAAAAATTGGGCATCGTGGAGTTCTTGGATGATTCTAGACGATTCAGGTGTTTCGAAAATCCAAACTTGGAGGTAAGGAAGTTTACATGATGGGGTAAGAGGTTGGTATAGGTTAATTTGAGTGGATATGGCTAGATCGGGAAATATTGATGGTAGAGTGTCGTTGGAAAATACTGGCCAAAAATGGGTTACTAAAGGCTAGAGGTTGAAGATGAAGTTGATTTTTTTGGGTTGGGTGGGTGACCAAGTTTAACTTTTAATTTTAAGCTTAATTAAGTTTTTTGTAAGCATAATTAGGAGTCCAATTGGTATTATTGTGATGCTTTAGGCATAAAATTAGAAGAATTTGTTGTCCTAAATTAATCTTAAAATGAATTAAGGGATTAATTTGTTAAGTAAACCCTAATTAGGGATAATGGGAAAATTAGGCAAATTGGATCAAATTAAGAGTAATCAAGATGTCTCTAAGTTTAATTTAAGTTCTTTTGGATATTATTAAGATGTTTTGACCTTGGAATTGAATTAATTTTGAATATTAAGTTGATTTTAAGATAATTCAAGGATTAAAGTACACGGTGAAATCCTAAAATTTGGATGACATTAGGGCTTGGGAAAAATTAAGTGTGCTCAAGCTTGATTTAAGCTCTAATTGATATTATTGAAACACTTCGAGTCAAATTAGACTAATTTGGGAGCATTAAGGTAATTTGAGTAATTAAAGAAACTTAATTGCAAGTAAAACCCTAAAAGAGACCAAATTCGGGTTTTGGGGAAGTTTAAGTACAATTGATTATAATTGGAGGTTAATTTTTAAATAAATTAGATTATGGTCATGTGGAGGATAATTAGAGAATAAAAAAAAAATTTAAATTTCAAGATTATCAGGAATCAGTGGAACGAAAAATCCGAAGATCAGCTGGTTGACGGTGAGTGGTTTATTTTCAAATGTTTTGTTGAATCTATATATATATATGGTATTATATATATATGTGTGGTTTGGAAAACTTGACATGATCTGAAATATACACATTGTATTATATATATATATATGTAGTTTCCTAATTCTTCCGGAGTCTTGTTGTTTATAATGATACACATTGTTTGATGAATAAAATAATTGTTATTTCATTCTAGCATTTACTCATATCCAATAAACAAAGCTCTATGGTTAAAACTTAAGCATGTAGATGAGATATACAAGTGGATCATGCCTTAAGTGATAACTTAAATAGGTTTGTAGTTTAAGGATTAAGGTGGGATACCTAATCCTGGTGACACTACGGATATGACCCGCTTTGTAGAGGTTTGCAAGTGTTGTAAACTACTACAGATGGTAGATCTTGACCATTCATGTGAAGACATGCAAGCATGGGTGTCCTATATAAAGAGTTTGTATACGACCGGACCATGAGATGACTAGTCTATGTATATAATGCCATTGATACTAGAGACTTACATCTCACCTAAACGACAATAGGTGACACGACCTTAATTCTGAGTGTTTTGAGAACTTCTATCTTTCAGGGCGGTTCTTTGATTAGTATGGGTGAGAGTGGCCAGATTGCCAATTCAACATGCCTACCTTTTTGGGGACTTGTCTGATTTGGGAGCTAGGTACTCAATTATACAAGATGAAATTCACTTCTTCCCTGAAGCAGGGGTAAGTAGATAGATTGCTCCCTTAAGGGCTGATTCCAGGGCTTGAACATAGTGGCCACAACTTCTCTTTGGAAGAGAGAACTCAGTAATAGTAGGACTATGACTTATGTTCATTAGAGGAATCAGTGGTACTGAAGGAGTTAGATGTAACTACAGAGGCATAACCGTTATTGGCCGAGCTGTACTTACGAACGATCTGTGAAAGGTTGTAGCACTGTTGATTGGTTAAGATAGACACATAATATATCTGCAGTAAGGAGAGTTCAGCTGTCAGGCCTTAGTGGAGTGCCTGGCAGTTAACAGATGGTGAATCCCGTGACTAAAGGTTTAGTCAATTATTCACATACCATTGAAGCTTCTAGCTACAAGTCCATAAGGTCCCCTTGGTAGCTCAATGGATTCAAGTTGAGGATTATTTCTTGGTGTTGATTTGAAATGTTCAAATTGACAAGAAGTGATTCGATTATATATGATATGATCGATATTGTGTATAAGATACATCAAGTGGAGGATTAATATAAATGAGATTTACATTAAGTGCCATGGAATAGAAAAAGAGCTATGGTTTATATGTTTCATGAGATGAAATATTAAAATTATAGGTTATAAATATATTATGGTAAGTTAGTTATCATTTATATTTATAATAATATTAATTATTGGATAATTATCTTTTTTTCTCTAATAACCAATTGAGTAAGAGGTTATTGGTGGTTTCATGGTATCCGTGAGATAAAAGGAAAAATGTTTTCCTAATTTTAGTAAGAAATAAGATTTACAAAATTGTGATTTTGAAATTTCCACTCTCGGAAAGTTCTCACGAAGAAGTTGTCAAGTAAATCAGATTTACTAAGCGATAACTTGGAGTTAGCTAAACGATCGTAGAGTGTTCTTACACGATAGACACTCAGCTAGACGATGAGCTAAACGATCGCATAGTTTTTGCTAGATGATCGCATATTTTTTTCCTAAACGATTGGGCATCGACCTATATGATAGACTGTATCTTCTCCCACTTGCTCAGTTGTTTATACGATTGTTCCTCCTCTAGTTTTCTGCCTCAAACCAACTCCACACAGAGCCCACTATCTAGATTCTCATACCAGGAATACCAAGGTAACCTTCTTTGTGGTGTCTTACTCAACTCGACACAGTCGAGGTTCTATGGAGCCTATTCGCGGAGTTTGGGGTGTTCGTGACTTTGGCGATCGCTTTTTTCGAGTGCGCGGTGTTCATGCAGTGTAGTGGTCATGTTGTATGAACGTTTGCATGTTATTGTGTTGCAGTGATCGAGCATTCGATCAAGGAACTTTTAGATGAGTCTGCAAAGGTGATGCATGGAAAAGGAGAGAGGGAAAAATATGCGTCTTATGCTATGTTTGATCTCCATGCGTCGATGGTCATGCGTTGGACTAGAAAATGTACAATATGAGTTTAAGCATGTATGCGATGACCATGCATTCCTGTCACAATTTTTCTCGCTTTCTTGCCAAGTATAACGAAAACACAAGTTTCTCGAGGTGATTCGAGGTCGAACACAGGGACTTGTAGCTCAATAATGTTTGTGAAGTGATGCGTTTGAGGCGATGAATAAAAGTAAAAGACAGAAATTAAAGGATTATGCGCTACTCCTATTTCTAACTAAATAGATTGAGCAATGGAAGTTTAACTATGAGAGTTGGTAGAGATGCGGTAATTGTTAACGCGTAATAAGATGCATGAAGAAATAGAATTGTGGAGGGGATAAATTCACCGCGACATTAAGCTTGGTTGTAAGGGTAATCCCAGCTCGCCACACTAATGCATCACACACCTCTTGGTGGTCAGCCTCATGCTTATATCTCTATAACACATGGTTGCATTAAGCATAAGATTATTCCTATCTCTAGGAACACTGTTTACTTTGCTTAGTGAGTTCCATTATTTACCCTCTCAGGTAGTGGTTATAGCTACTCAGCTCATAGACAAGCATTGCGATAGCCTCACACTAAGCAAAGAGGATTGAATCACTATACTCGCACAACGTACACCTCTCGATGGGTTGCTACATGCATCATATCTCTATGCCACATGATTGAGTATGCGATAACTCTTGCAATCTACACTTAATTCGCTGCACTGAAAGTAAAAGATGATAAAGAAGAAGAGGATGATGAAGATGGTGTTGAAGGAACTAAAGAAATGCCTTGCTTACAAAATGTATTAATGTCTTAAGCCAAAATGTAATACAATACAGAGATAAGAAGAAAGATGGAGGGCTAGATGTAGGCAATCTCTTACTTCCATCAGATGTACATCAAGGCTACCGGTGATGCCATGGATGGGTGGTGGAATAGTCTCTCTCGAGCTCTATCTCCGACAAAACTCCAGTCGTCACTTGGAATGGGTTGTGGAGGTGAAGAATCCTCACAGAATGTCTGCTCATGCTCTCATCTGTGATCACAAGGATCCGCCTTAAGGCAGAAGCTCGGATACCTTGAATTTAGACTCCAAGGCTCTATTTATAGAGCTCAAACACCGACAGCATTAGTGGTCCCGCTCTAAATCACTGCTACTTTTGAGGCGGTAGATGAAATGTCAACATCATCTTATCTCTTTGATACTCTCAAGGTATACGTTCATGCTTGCTTCTTCTGAAGTATCAACGCATTTCACTCACTTTGCGATTGACCTTCTATCATGGTTATCACTATGTAGCTTTGGTATTTCATGCGACGAACTGGTCTTCATGAAGATCGATGCATGCGATCAACTTTAGAATGGTCTGGGATCAACGCAGGCGATCGATTCCTGCGATAGCTACAAAAATAGACATTTTGACGCAGAATAACGCATAATATAAGGTTAGTAGAGATTTTCAGTGCTGATCGATGCAAGCTCACTTTTCACATGAATTCTTAGTATTATCAACGCATATTTTGCTTGTTAGCCCGCATAATTCTAAGTAAAAGGCTACAATCGCTTGTATTTCTACAAGCTATCAAAAGGTTTGTTGATTATTGTCCTTGATCTATAGTAAAGCATGCTGTAATTTCTATTTTATGCATAACTGTTTGTTTCCATTTGTGAGTGTAATTGTAATGTTCATATACGAATGAAATTTGGAAAGATCCTTCCGTTTCTCATGGAAATTCCCGTGTTCGATTTCCTTCATCCTGGACGTTTGGCTGGGATTACCAACGTACTCGAGTATGTCTAGTGAGAATTGTCGACATGTGAACATTCAGCAGGTTGCATTGGAGATTGGGATTATTTTTCCTCGGACTTGTATTTGGTTGAAATGAGTTATATTGGAAAAACTTATGATCATGCCATCTTGATCTCAGTTAATAGACTAGGACATTTACATTTTTATACTCTGATATTGTTGTATGACTGATTGTTTATGCAAATGTTTTCAAAATGAATTTCAAAAGCAAAACCTATTTTGATATAAAAGAACATACCACTCACTGGACTTCCTAGCTCATGTTTTCCAAATATTTTGTTTCCTCCCTCGTCCCTTCTAGGCAATGCAAGAGTGGAGTTCTAGGGTGATGCTGAAGTCAAGGTCTGTTGCACTATTGTTGGGGTTGATGTCCTAAATCTCGTAAGGTTCCGTAGTTTGTAATTGTATTGTACAAATATTTTAATTATTTAATAAAATATGAGATGTTATATTTGAAATTTAGTAGCATTAAACCCACAAACTAATAAACTAAAATCCAAGGTTATCTTTTGTAGCTTAAACATGTATGTAGAGACATACAAGTGGATCATGTTTAAGTGATAACTTAAATGGTTTGTAGTAGATGGATAAGGCTGAATACCTTATCTTGGTGACACTACGAGTACGATCTGCTTTGTAGATATTACAATTTTTGTAAAGTGCCACAAATGATCTGATCCTAATCATTCATGTGGAGACATGTGAGTGGGGGTATTCTATACAAAAGATTTTGTATAAAACCAGACCACGAAATGACTAGTCTCATTATATAATATTGTTTATAATAGAGACTTACATTGCACCAGGATGATCATAGTTGACATGACTTGAATCTTGAGTGAGTTGTAAACTCCTACCCATGAAGGTGATTCTTTGATTTGTATGGGTGAGAGTGGCTAGATCGTCGACTCAAAAAACCTACCATTTTGAGGATTCGTCTGATTGGGAGCTGGGAACACAACTACACAAGACATAATTCATTCATTCCCCAATGTCGGGGTAAGTAGATAAATTACTCCCTTAAGGGCTGATTCCGAGGCTTGAACAATGTGGTGTCACACCCTTTCTTGGCCCGAGAGTGGTTTAGTCATAGTTAAACTATGATCAATTCATTAGAGGGATCGGTGGCACTTAAGTAGTTAGATGTAACTACAGGGGAAAAATAGTGTTGGGTTTTATGTCATAAAACTTGCAGTTTGTAAAGTTAAACATATTCTATTATCAATAAAGTTGTTATTGGATCTATAAATTGCATACATAAAGTCCAAATCTAATGAACTAAGATCTATGGCTATTACATGAATACTTGAACTTTATGTAGAGACATAAAGATGAATCAAATTCGAGTAAATAGCCAAAACGGTCTATAGTGTATGAGTAACGTTGGGTGCCTTATTCTGGTAACACATTGGATACGACCTACTCTATAGAGATTACAAGTCGTTGTAAAGATGCTACAAATGAAGTTATCCTGATTCGTTCACGTATTGACTTGAGGAGTGGGGGCGTCTTATGCAATGAGTTTACATAAGATCGAACCAAGAAATAAGTCACTCTTACTTTACCCTTAACTTTAAGGCTATGCCATCCTAAGGTGCTGCTTTAGCCGGTTGTGGGCGAGGAGGGATTCGAACCCCGCTCTGAATAATTCACCTTTTGCGGGATTATTCTCGATATAATGACGGATGGTTAACGATGGCTCTGATGGGTGGTTTTGCTAGAAAGAGCCTAAAGGCTATTTATTGTTTAAGACTGACTATTTCGCTTAAATTACTTAGGTAACTCGATCTTAATCCTGAGATAACTATGAACTCCTGTTTATTCAGGATTATTCTTAGATTTGCATAGGTGAGGGTTGGCTCAACAGTGCTAGCTCAATAAGCCTTTCATTTCAGGGGTAAGATTGGGTAAATAGCTGGGAACATAGGGTGTAAGATGAAATTAACGCCTACCCGATTTAGGGATGGAAGAAAGGTTGTTCTCTTAAGTACTGAATCTAGGTCTTGAACAAGGGACCCCACCCTTTCACTGGCTCGAGAGGGATCCAGTTTAGTGAATGGATCATAAACCAATTGTTCATTAGAGGATTGGTTGGAACTTAAGGAATAAGACATAATATCGAGGGTAAAACAACACATTGACCGAGTTGGTATAACGAACAACCTGTGAAGAGTCGACTTACTGGTTATGGTTAAATCATGTGGACACAAATATTTCTACAGTGAGGAGAGTGCAACTATCAAGCTATAGTGGTGTGACTCGATAGTTAATGAATACTGATTAATTCGGTCTAAAGAGTTTAGCCAATTAATCATAATTGTTGGAGCTCATGATCTGTAGGTCCATAAGATCCCTTCACTAGCTCGTAAAACATGAACACCTTGAATTAATAAATTGAGTGAATTTCAAAATGAATTTCAATTGAAAATGTTCAAATTGAAATTAGGGTTTTGAGTTTGAATTAGTTCAAATTCAAATTAGGGTTTGCACAATTATATTTGACATAATTAAAATTTAATTCATTGAAATTAAATAAAGATGGAGAGTTTATAATATTTAAATATTAATTACATGTTGAAAATTTAGTGTGTGATTAATTTGAAATTTGATATTAAATTAATTAATTAATTAAATATGTTGAATTAATTAAAAAATCAAATTAATTTCCAATTTTAAATGAAATTGGATTTTGTAATTTTAGATTTGATTAATTGAGAATTAATTAAATCATTTTCTGATTAATTTTAGAATTAATTAAAAGAATTAATTGAAAATTTAAAAATTTGAAAAATCATGTTTAGTGGGTTTTTCCCACAAACATCTCTAGCATGAGGTGTAACCCTCATGGTTATTCAAATTTACACATTGATTTCCACTAAATGGAGAAAGAAGTTGTTGGCCATGGATTTGTTGATGTTGCCTGCATGTTGTTGAGGAATAAAACAACTCCAATTTGCTAAAATTGGAAGCTGATGGACTGAGAGTTGAATGCTGGAAATCAGTTTCTACATCATCATCTTCTTCCTCTTCAAACCCACAAATTCACTTACCAAACTCACTTAAATCTGAGTTTTGCCACTCAAATTCAAGGCTGGGAATAGTAAAGAAGACCTCTTGGTTGTTCACGGACTGAGTTGGAGCTGAATTTGGAGTGAAGAGCAACTTGGATTTGAAGATTTCATCACAAAAGGTATGTAACTTGAAACCCACTTGAATATGCATGCTTTAGAACTCAAATTAAAAGTAATTAGAGTGCTTATTGATTCTGTTTGCTTCTGCTGCATGCTTATGCATCCCATCAAACGGTAATTTTGACCTAGTTGTACTTACGAGCAATTTGTGAAGGGTCATCACATTGTTGACTGGTTATATCCAATGGGCACAAAAATATATCTATAGTACGAAAAGTGCACTTGTCAGTCTTTAGTGGAGTGTCCGACAATTAATGGATGTTGAATAAATTAATTAAAGAGTTAACTAATTATTCAAGTACCATTCGAGCTTCAATCTACAGGTCTATGAGGTCCCTCGAATTAAATGAGAATCAATTTTGGATTAATTTGATTTGTTCAAATTAATTGAGGGAATTAATTATATGTGATATAATTACTATAATGTATTTAATACATTATAATATAAAGTTTATTTGAGAGGAAATAAATATTTGAATATGATTCAAATATTAATGTTGTGAATTGGATTCATATAATTTAATTTAATATAAATGAGATTTATATTAAATATCGTTGTTGAGAGAATTAAAACTATAAGTTATATTGTATGTGATACAATATTAAACCATAGTTTATATGTTATATATGATATAACATATATATATATATATATACATATACATACATACATACATACATACATATACATATATAATTTTCATTTTTGAAAGTATAGGAGGGAAACAACTTCCCTCCCCTATTCTCTCTCAGCCCACGTATTGTATGGGTGGTTTCTTTTAGGATATCTTCTTATTCTTCGTTTGACAGAGGGATGATTACAGAAACGTTCTGCAAGAAATTCCCAGAGTATTTTCTTTCAATCTTAATTAAGAGCTCACAAACTCCTTAGACTCTCATTCCAGAGAATACAAGAGGTTCTGAGTGGTGGTGGTGATTTGGAGATCATCTTGTTCATGACCTTTCTTGGAGAGAAAAAACGTGAAGAAAAGATTCTTCAAAGGCAAGAGTTTCATGAAACCCTAATTCTCTCTTCCTTTCTTTTTGTTATAAGCATGCTGTAATTTTAAGTTTATTGCATAATTCTGTATTGATTCTATAAAAATTTTAATTTCGTTAAAATTGGGATTTGGAACCGATCCCCATTTCCGCTCAAGCACCTCCATCGGTTCCTTCAACTACAGTCACACTTTCGGACTTAAGTTTGTTATTATGAGTTATGTAACCTATGAGTTAGAGTTATCTAAAGTTAGAGCTAGAGTTGTGTAAACATTACATTGTTTGTAGTAAAAGAAGTTGAGTTAAGAGCTATTGTTATATTTCCTTGGCTGAGAGGTTTGTCAAAATAGGTTAGAGCGGATAGTAGGTATCATGGAAGAGTGGTATTTGCCATCCTCACGCCTCCTTTCGGGTGAAAGAGGGCATGAAGACAGTAGACATTACCCTTTTGTAATAGCTACTATCCAACCATCCTATTTTTATCAACCATATCGTCAACCAGAAGCATTTTTTTTTAAAAAAAACTTATTTCACATGAAATATTAATTTTCATATAAGATCAAGGTTAATGATATTTCCAGTCCATAACATGATCTCTAGGATGAAATGATTCCAGAAATCATTTTGTCGATAGACTCTACCCTCTAGTGGCATTCTGTAACGTCCTTCCCCTGCTACCGGGGGAGAGGAGGGGGGAAAAACAAAACATTTGAAAAACATGAGTTAGGAAGCTCAGTGAGTGGTATGTTTTATTTGAAAATAGTTTTTGTTTTTTAAATTCATTTTAAAAAATGTTTGAACAGACAATCAGTCAAAGAACCATATTAAAGTATGAATGACCTCAGTCTAATAACTGAGATGATACTGGCATGATCATATATTTCTTCAAAGTGCACATGTCGACAATTCCAACACATGCCTCTTTTTGAAGTGGCCATCCCTTCGCTTGACTACGTCCAACACATGTCTTCACCTGACTTGTAAGGTTATATATATATATATGTATGTATGTATGTATGTATGTATGTATGTATGTATGTATGTATGTATGTATGGTTTTAAAATCCTTGACGTGATCGGAAAGTATGTTTTCTTCCATTTGATTTTTTGTTACTTTGTTTAGATGACTGTTTTTTTCTAGAGTTGTGTGGATGCATGTATAATATTTATTTGACTGGAAATTTAGAACTGTACCCGAGAAATTGTTAGTATATCTCGTAGATGTCTGGTTGAGATTGTCAGTATAATCTAGTTGGGATTATCAGCGTACCCGAGTATGACTAATAGGAATTGTTGACATGTGCACTTTGGAGACACATATGATCATGCCAGTATCATCTCAATTATCAGATTGAGGTCATTCATACTTTAGTATGGTTTTGTGACTAATTGAAATGAACCAACCTAGGGAGAATTTCGAGAAGCTTTTTATGAAAAATTCTATCTACAATCATTCTGTGATGCAAAATTGAATGAACTTCTACAACTTGTACAAGGGAACATGACAGTAGCTGAATATGAATAAAAATATACTGAACTTTCAAGATACACCTTAAACATTATTGAAGACAAGATCGAGCGCTACAACAGGTTTGAGGCGAGACTAAGGCAAGAAATTCGAACCCTTGTGACGACTAATGTCGCTTAGGAAGAATTCTCGAAACTAGTAGAAGCGACTATAAGAGTAGAGATGAGTCTGATAATTGAGAAACACGGAGAAGAGAGTGGTTCGTCAATAAAAAATAGGAAAGGAGGAAGAGGAAAGTTTGTTCCTAGAGCAGTAAACAAGAGCTCAATAAAAAATAAAGGTGCTTCAAAGTTTGGATCAGAAGGATCTAGTCAAACAAACAGATCTTCTGGAAAACCCCTCCGAATCAGTCGCTAGTGATAATAGGAGACCCTGGTGCCCAAACTATAACAAGTATCATTGAGGTAATAGGTGTCTTGAGAAAGTAAATATCTGTTACAATTGTGGACAAGCTGGACACTTCAAAAGAGAATGTCCACAATTAGTGACTTGAAATGTGAAGGTCACTTCCCAAACAGTTAATCTAGGAATAGGACCATCGGCGATAGGTGGATGACAACCAAATAGATTTAAACAAAAAGGAGTAGTAGAACCGTCTCGACATCCAGGGAAACTGTATGCCATGACTCAACTAGAGCATGAACCAAGAAACAGGGGTAAAACCCATAAATGTAAATGTTGAAGTATGTAATCATCATCCGAACAAACTCGTTTTTCTAAATAAAATCAGTTTGCATAATTTATTGTTAAACTGCAGATGGAATTTCAAGAATGAAATTCTTTAAGGGCTAGTAATCTGTAAGCCCTTGAATTCTTTCACCTAGTTATGAGAAGTGTTAGTGCTCAGGAAAATTGTTAAATATTGAAATAATGTGATTAAGCTTAGGGAAAAGTGTGGTGGACAAGTTGTGAGGACAAAAATTAGAAGCATAGTAGGTTGAAGTCTGAAATTTTGGTAGGTATGCAAACTATGCTATGAAGGTAAGAATTGAGTGCATAGCATAGTAAAGAGGAAACATTGTTCATTCAACTCATAATGTAGGAGAGTAGGAAAGGTTATAGCATAGTTGAGTAAGTAAAGGCATAATATGACATAGTAGCATAAACTCATAGAATAGAAAGATTACCTTGGATGCATGGTGTTGGATGCATAGTAGGGGTAGGGGTGAGTTGGGTGCATAGGAAGACTTTCAAGAACCTTAGTTGGACAGCTTGAATGCATTATAAGGGGAAGAAAGTCACCTTAGATGCGTAGAAGACATCTTGGAAACTATGCTATGAGAATGAGAAGCTATGCTATGAGCATATGAAACTATGCTATAGGATTTTGGGAACATACGTCGAGTTAGAGGACAAGGTGAAAGCATAGGGAAGAGTTGGTCAAGTATTGAGCAAACCATGCATTGAACTATGTGCAACTAATAAAGAAACAAAGTTGGATGCATAGCGTTGGAGGATGGATGCATGGGGTAGCCTAGAATAAGAATGTGACTAAGTGTTGGATAGCATGTGGCACACCAAGTGATGAAACCCTAGAGGTTGGGTGCATAAGGGGGAAAATGAGCGCATAGTTGGGCTATTTGAACGCTTGGGATATGATCAAGGGAGGACACCAAGCTACGAGAAGGAATTTAGAACTAAGAATGGAAGGCTGGGGGGAAGTTGAATGCATGGGAGCGCTCAAAATGAATACTTATGCGTTAACTTGGTGGATTGACGACAAGATGAGAAACATGGCTTAATCGGGTGAAGTTTTGGCTAACCTAAGTAGGAGGTGGAAGATGGAGATGCAAATTTGAGCATGCAAAACGAGGGATGGCCACTTCAAAAGGAGGCATGCATTGGACATAGTTAGGTAAAGACATAACATGCTTACATGCAAGTAGATGGTGGCAAAAGGGTATGCATTGGCTCAATTTGGGGAGTACACTTAGATTGTATGCAAGATGGGGGTGTCATACAATGGGGGTAGAAGGGGATGACGAGGATGGTTTGTTGAAACCTATAGATCCCCTCGGAGGATCTCATTTCATTTCACAACTTAAAAATCCCTTGGAAAAGACTTAATAGGAGAGAGTTTGAAGGAAATTAGGAGTGACTATGCATTGAGGAAGCTAGCCATGTGTTGAGGAGGATCATCTATGCGACCAAGGTGCTAATTGTGCATTGAGAAGGAGCTGTTTAAGCTACCTTGTGCCCAACTATGCTGGGGAGACCAAACCCTGTACCCACAATCGTTGTTCTTCATCCAAAGGTTTAGTTTGGGTCTTTTAGGGTTGGTAAGCTAGGTTTAGAGTTAAGAAGATGTTCTTAGAGTTAAGAAGATGTTCTAAGATTATTTTTAACCCTAAACACAAGATTCTAAGTTACTTACTGGATTAATACAGGCTCAAAATTAAGAAGAAAATAGGAGATCGAGGAACTTGGAAACCGAGTAACTATGAGTGGTTTACTTTTAATGTTTTATGAATCTATATACTTATATGGTTATATATATATGTGTGGTTTTGAAGATCCTTGGCATGGTCGAAAAATATGTTTCCTGAATTTTTAATCATTGATTTTCCTTTACTTTGTTTTAATAACAATTTTTCTGGAATTGTATGGATGCATGTATAATATGGATGTGATTGGAAACTAAAACTGAACCTGAGAAATTGTTAGCATATCTCGTGGACATCTGGCTGGGATTGTTAGTATAATCTGGCTGGGATTGTTATTATAATCTAGCTAGGATTGTCAGCATATGGGAATGACTAGCGGAAATTTTCGACATGTCACATTCGACGGGTGTATTGGTGATAGATTTTTAAAGAATGTATATTTTGTATGTTAATTTCCTCAAAATTGTATTGATTATTTCCTTTGAATGCTAATTTTGTATGTAAAACGATCTTCGAGGCGTTTATGAGTTATTACAAGAAAATCAAGCCAAAAAGATAAAAAATGACCAAGAAAACCAACAAATTGAAGAGAATCGAGTAAATACCCAGAATGCCATCGAGTAAGGTTGTTGAGTAATCAAGCATCGAGTATTTAGCAGAATACTATTGTGTATAATCGAGTAAAAGGCTATTGAGCATCGAGTATTCTATATTTCATACCATCGAGTAATGCATCGAGTAAATGCCAGTGAATATCATCAAGTAATCAAGTATCGAGTCATCGAGTACTATCGAGTTTCTTCTTATTCATTTTTCATCGAGTATAATCAAATTCCATCGAGTAAAGCAACATTGTGCATCGAGGATCAAGTATAAGTCAGGAATCTCACTTTTTAAACTGCAAAAAACTCGATGAGATCATTCTTTTTTTAAGATTTTGATGTGATTCATCCCTGCGTCTCACGACGCTATGCTGCTGGTATAAATCTTGGTTCAATTCTTCAGCGGAATATAACATTTTTAGGATATCATATTTTGGAGAGAAACTTTGAAGAAGAAAACCCATTTTTTAGAGAGAGACTTCGAATTACAGAGCGATTCTTATAATTTTTTTGTGAGATTCATTCAATTTGTATTCAATCTTTGTATCAATATGCGAATATCAATGGATTGCTTGAAGAATTTCATCATCCATGAATAGGTAATCCTTTTTCTTGGGAATTATGTAAATAGGAATTTTCTTGAAACTTTTCCTTGAATTTTTTTCATGTAATTACTTTCTTTTGAATGTTCTAGCTGAGATTTGGAATAAAATTGATTAAGATTGAATTAACGACTCAAGATTAATCAATTTTTGTATGCAAAAATTACACGATTCTATAACAAAATTGTAATTATGGTTGCAAGAATTAGTAGTCTTAATAGGAAATGTGGACTTCTTTTCCTCTTTTCTTTAAAGAATCTATTAATTCAGAACATTCATGCAATCAATCTTGAATTTTTCAGTTTTTTGATTTAGATTGGAATAGTTAAGAAAACCCATGAGTTTAATGCAATTTAAGGATTAATTGTGAAATGTCTTTAGGAAGCAATTAAGACCTAGATTAGGGTTAATTGGTCTTAATTGTGAAATTAGCTAATTAGGGCATTAGGAATCTATTCTTAATGAACTATTGAATAATCTAATTACATGATTTTTTGTTAAATCAATAATAGAATTGCCTAGTTTACATAAAATCCCCAAGATTTCATTTCAATTAAATCTTATCTCACAATCTCTCTTATTTCTCTCATAAATAAATTTCCGATATCAATTCTTATC
Organism: Benincasa hispida; assembly: GCF_027475165.1. Classification (NCBI taxonomy): domain Eukaryota; kingdom Viridiplantae; phylum Streptophyta; class Magnoliopsida; order Cucurbitales; family Cucurbitaceae; genus Benincasa; species Benincasa hispida. Next base: position 24,755,063 of record NC_143479.1, on the reverse strand, counting down.
TTTTTCATTTAGTTAGTTTCTAGTTTTTAAAACAAATAACCACCCCCATTTAATCTTTTGCATTTTGGAATTCAAGTAGTCTATTTTAGGCCAATCAATAGGTTCTATTGGAATCGACCTCTTACTCCACTATTACTACGTGCTAGTTCTAGTTGTAGTTAGAGTATTATATATTTTATTTGTTTTGGGTAAGATAGAATTAACGACACAAATTTCACACAAAACAATTGGGTACTGGAATTGTTTCCTTGATTTTGTGTTTAGTTGAAATGATGCACTTTGGAGAAACATATGATCATGGCAGTATCATCTCGGTTATCAAACTGAGGTCATTTATACTTTAATATGGTTCTGTGACTGATTCTCTATACAAATGAATTTAAAAAACAAAACCTATTTTCATATAAAACAAATACCACTCACTGAGCTTCCCAGCTCATGTTTTCCAAATGTTTTGTTCCCCCCAGGTAGCAGGAGGAGGACGTCACAAAGTGCAACTAGAGGGTAGAGTCTGTTGGCAGAATGATTTCTGGAATCATTTCATCCTAGGGATTATGTTAGGGATTGGAAATATCATTAGACATGATTTGTAACCTTAGTCTCATAGCATAATTCGTTTCTTATGGTCATCGAATAGTTCCTCATTCTCATAATATAGTTTTCAAGATGTCTTCTATGCATCTAAGGTGACTTTCTTCCACTTATAGTGCGTTCAAGTTGTCCAACTAAGGTTCTTGGAAGTCTTCCTATACACCCAACTCACCCCTACTATGCATCCAACACCATGCTTCCAAGGTAATCTTTCTTTGCTATGAGTTTATGCTACTATGTTATGCTATGGCTTTACTTACTCAACTATGCTATAACCTTTCCTACTATCTGATGCTATGAGTTGAATCCCTTTACTAACACTTAGTAAATTTTTCCCTCTTTACTATGCTATGGACTTAACTCTTACCTTCATAGCCTTTGCATACCTAGCCAAATTTCTGACTTCAACCTACTATGCTTCTAATTGTTCTCCTCACAACCTGTCCACCACACTTTTCCCTAAGCTTAATCACATGATTTCAATACTTAACAATTTTCATGAGCACTAACACTTTTGATAACTAGGTGACAGAATTCAAGGGCTTACAGATTACTACTCCCTTAAAAAATTTCATCCTCGAAATTCCATCTGCAGTTCAATAATAACTTATGCAAACATTTTTTTTTTTTTTTAAAACAAGTGCATTCAGATTGTGATTACATATTTCAACATTTACATTTCTGGGGTTTTACCCTCGTTTCCTAGTTGTTGCTCTAGTTGAGTCATGGCATACACTTACAATTTCCCTGGATGCCGAGACGGTTCTACTACTCCTTTTTATTGTCCTCCAACTATCACCGATAGTCCTATTCCTTGATTAATTGTTTGGGAAGTGGCCCTTCCATCTCCAGTCGCTAAGTGTGGACATTCTCTTTTGAAGTGTCTAGTTTGTTCACAATTATAATAGACGTTTACTTTCTTAGGACACCTATTATCCCAATGATACCTATTACAGTTTGGGCATTAGGGTCTCCTATTATCACTAGCGACTAATTTAGTGTAGCGTTTTTTAGAAGATCTATTTGTTTGACTAGCTCGTCCTGGTCCAAACTTTGAAGCACTTTTATTTTTGAATGATCCCTCGTTTACTACTCTAGGAACAAACTTTCCACTTCCTCCTTTTCCGGTTTGTTTTTATTGACAAACCACCCTCTTCTTCGTGTTTTTCGGTTATCAAACTCTTCTCTACTCTCATAGCCACTTCTACTAGCTTCGAGAATTCTTCCTCAACGACACTAGCTATTATAGGGGTTCGATTTTTTTTTCCTTATTCAAATACCGTCATGTTCCTTTGTACAAGTTGTAGAAATTCATTCCATTTTGCATCACAGAATGATCGTGGATAGAATTTTTCATAAAAAGCTTCTTGAAATTCTCCCCAAGTTGGATTATTTCCTTCCCTTCTATTTTTCTTTATTCTCCATCAATCCTCCGCTCTTCTCTGTAATAAAAAAGTTGTCAAAGTTACTTTCCATTCTTCCGGACATCTCATAATCCTAAAGCATTTTTCTATTTGGTTGATCCAAGCTTCAACATTAGCCGGATTTGTGGTGTAATAATCCACCTAGTTTTCCTTGAATAAAACAAAGTAAATAAAGAATTTAATTGAAGGAAAAAGAGTTAAAAGAGGGGAAATTGAATTAAGGAAAAAGTAATTTTTTAGGGGTAAAATCATCATTTCTCATTTCTTTAGAAAAACATATAATTAAAATATTTAAGATTATCAAGTGGGCCGAAATTTTGGACATAATTTTTTTTTTTTTTTTTTTGGCGGGCACGTGTATGTGATTTGGCTTTATGAAACTGTGGCAAGTGGGTTGAAAGAAGATTAATGAAGAAATTTTTATATATCTTTAAATTGAGAACCATAAGGGAGGGAACAAAGATTTGGAAAAAGAAAAAAAAAAAAAGAAGAAGAAGAAAAGTGAGAAGTTGTGGAGGAAGAGGGTGAAAAGCTTAAAGAGTGGGTAGAAAAAGAAGGAGAAGAAGGGCACAGTGGGGAGAGTGTGTATTTTGGCAATACACTATTATTTTAGGTATAAGAACTTTTACATGGTGAAAAGCTTAAAAAGTGGGTATGTTAGTTGGGGAGATCATGTGAAGAGTGGTTTATTTTGGGAATGCAAAATTATTATTATTAGAATTTTGTATGAAATCTTCACACACTTTGGGAGATAAGGAGAGAAGGAAAAAAAATGATAATGGGAGAAGATGAAGAATCTGTGAGGGTAAGAGAGAGGAGAAATTTTAGGGAATTTAATTTAATTAAAGGACGGAAATTAATTCACAAAATTAGGGAAGTTGAGAATTTTGGGGAATTAATTTTATTTCTTTACTAATAACAATAATATTAGTGAAGTAAATTAAATTAAAAATCATGAATATACCATATAAAGTATAAGTGATTTAATATGAAGAGAGTATAAATGTACATTGGTTAAAATTATTGAATTCAATTGGATGACCAATTTGTAATTGTCATATATGAGTGACAAAATTGATATTCCAAGACAAATCGAGATCAGAGTGGCTTTTGATCCAAATTTTACACTCCAAAAATTCGGTGAGTGATTTATTTTATAACATTATTTATTGTTTAACAAGTATTATGAAATTTATAAAAATTGCAATTATTTATGATTTCGAGCAAGTGTTTGTGTTTGTATTTTTGTTAATTATGCTATAATTTTTATGAGATTTTCATGGTTTTAAACGTAATCTGTGATTTTCAAATATGTTTGATATGTTTTAGGCTTATTATGAAATCATGTATCGATTAGATACGATTTTAAGTATTTAAAAGTGGCAAGCATGTTTTAAGATTTGAATTTTAGTTCATTAAAGTTGTACCCATGGTAATTACCCACTGCACTTACGTGAATGTATTTCCGTAGTGTAGTCATGATATACATGAGGTCTTTAGGACCCACTTCAGTACAGATATAGGTTTTGGGCCATGTATCGGGGTGCTATGCCTTTTGGGGCTACTCTGCATGCAAGTATGACCATGTTTTTCTCGGTAAATAATATGATCACGTTTGCTCTGCTATGCATCTTAAGCTTGCTCGGTGTATAGTATGACCATGTTCCTCTGCTATATATATCAAGTTCTTCTGTATCTAGTATGACCATGTTTGGGTACTAATTTTAGTGACAAGTTTTGTTATTCTGATTACGTTTTCAACAGAAACTACTCATGTTTATTTCTCTACAGTTGATTTACAGAAACCATGTTGTTATTAAATTACACGTATTCTATCTCTTAATATTTGGGGTTTCCAATCACAGTTTCAAGGATTTTATACTTTTATTATAATATGTTTTTAATAAAACCACTACTCACTAGGCTTGTTAGCTCAACCTTTCTTCCTATATTTTTCCTATCAGGTAACACTTTTTGAACTTCCAACTGATTACGTGACATCTGCCACTTGTCTCATATAGTACGACATGTCTCTTTTGTATTCATGTTCATATTAAAAGTAGAAGAATTGTAGATAACTGGGGTCTGAGGTGTTGTTTATACTTTTTAGTAGTTTAACGTGTTGTATAAATTATAATAAAGACATGTTCTAAAGTTCAAGGTAGGGCCCACATGATATATTATGTTCTAACCATGTAGTTGACTATAGGCTCCATTATATGTTTGGAGTCTGCTGTCGTCACATATTGTCTTAGGTTCAAGTAGGGTATCTAGGACGGGGTATGACATGTGGTTACCTCAAAAGTACTTGCTCCTAACAATTTGATTCGTTCTATCTCAAATTTCTTCCCAGAGTCTATCTGTATTGTGCCTAAACTCTCGATTAGATGCTGCATAAATCTATCCAGTTATTGCTCTTCTGACATAATTTGCTCTTGAGATTAACTTGCTTCATTCTCACTTCCTTCACCTGATCTATAAGTACTAGATTGGTTTCTTCGTCTTTAACTTCTTAACATGGTTTCTATGAAGGATCAAGATACAGATCAAGTACTAGGAATTTCATTATTTCAACAAACTACTTGTTACAACACTTATTATTTCTTTACAAGACAAGTTCTTAAGTAATTTACATCTTACTTATTTATTAATTTTTTTATAGGTTTACATTTCTTGTCATTTCTCAACCTTTTCTTTTCCTTTCACCATTATTTCAAGTTCTTCATCCATTTCCACAGACATTCTTTTAAGGGATGTCCTTGTTGTAGACAAAAGAAGCAAAATTTTCTATAGAGTTTAGTACTTTCCTCGTATGAACTTTCCATATTGTCTTCGGTATTTATTTTATAGGGAGTATCAACAGTTATGAACTTAACATCATTCATTATACAACTAAATCCTTCCGTTATATAAGTCTTCTTCAGATTAATTCCAGACTTTTCCTCAATCTGGAATATGTTATGTCTGCTACCTAAAAACGTATCCTTTTGTAGTGGATTGGTTCTAATTATCTGTTTTTATTTACCTTTACCTTTTTGTTGATAATGAACACAATTTCTATGAAGGTGGCTTCCTTGATCACATTCATAACAAGTTTTTGATGTTACTAGACAAGGACCCATATGTTTTTCTCCACATTCAAGACATTCTGGTAGCAAAATAACACGTCTAACTTGATCTTTCAATTCAGGATCTATGTAGAGACAGTCGCTCCATCGAGTCTTCCTGTTTTCTCTGGACATCATAATAAAGCTAACATTACTTGTTCTTGGTTCAGACTATCACCCGTGTTTCCTACAGTAATAATTATCTTAAAATTATAACAATCATTTAATTCCAAGGAATTCATGTTTCCACTATCTTCTAAGTCGACTTACTCTTTCCAGTTTAATCTTTTATGGATTTTTTTTTTCAAGTTTCAACAAACCCTTAATTTGACCTCTGCTGCCAGTCCTTGGTTTTATGTAAACCTTTGCTCCATTGCACTTTCCAAGTTTGTTCTTGGATCGACTCTCCCTGCTACCAGCACAGGGGGGAGGGGGTGTGTGTGGTTATAATAAAACATTTTGAAAACATAAACTAGGAAGCCCAGTGAGTGGAATATACACACACATACAAGGGTTTTCCAAGTTCCTTGGTTTACAGCTGCAACTCAAAGCATGGTACACTAGCTCAACTCATAGACAGCCCGAGCTCAATGCATAGACAACCTTAGCTAAAGGCATAGACAACCTCAACTTAACACATAGGCCACTATTCAAACCCCAAATCTTCCTTCAACACTCCCTTTATTATTATTTTTTTAGAGAACTTTGAGTTGTGAGGTGAAATGAGATTCCCTCGGGGTATTTATAGGTTTTAGCAAATCATCCTCATCATCATCTCCTACCTTCAACGCATGACACCTCCACCTTGCTCAAAATCTAAGTATCTTCTTCATGTTGAGCCAATACACGCTTCTTACCACCACCTACTTGCATGTAGACTTGATGTGTCTTCTCCTAGTAATGTCTAACGCATATCTCCTTTTGAAGTGGCCCTCCCACATTTTGCATGCTTCTTTGCTCCTCAGCCTTCCATCAGCTACTTAGATTAGCCAAGACTTCCTTTGGTTGAGCCACGCATCTCACCTCGTTGTCAATTCAACCTTGTTTCCCAAGTAATCCAAGTTAACCCATAGATCCTTCTCTTTGAGTCAAGTTGAACGCATGGTTCCCTCTCATGTCTTCAACCTTCCCCAATTCTCAATTTTTGGATCTAGCTTCATTCTCATATCATGGTTTCCTCCTTTGATTATATCGTAAGTATTCATATTCTCATAGCATGGTTGCTTATGCTCAGAGCATAGCTCCTTATGCTCATAGCATAGCTCTCCATGTTCACAATATGATTTCTTATGCTCATAGAATGGCTCCTCATGTTTATAGTATGGTTCCGTATTCCTATAGCATAGCTCCTCATGCTCATGGCATGGTTCTTTATTCTCATAGCATAGCTCCTCATGCTCGTAGCATGGTTTCTTATTCTCATAGCATAGCTCTTCATGCTCATAGCATGTTTCCTGTTTCTTATAGCATAGCTCCTCATGCTCATAGCATGGTTCCTTATTATCATAGCATAGCTCTACATACTCATAGCATCGTTTCTTATTCTCATAGCATAGTTCCCCATTCTCATAGCATAGCTTCTAAAATGTCTTCTATGTATCCAAGCTAACTTTTTCCCTTAGCATGCATTCAAGTTGTCCAACTAAGGTTACTGTTATGCATCCAAGTCACCCTCCATGCGTCTGCAAGGTGCCTCCTGTGTTTTTCTCAACTATCCTATGAGTTGAACTTCCTTAACTTGAAGGGAATCTAACAACGGAAGTGTTTTGTGAGAACGCCTTGTATCCCGTAATTTGATTTTTACATAAACAAATTCAACATACAAAAATAGAATATAAACATGTAAATTATCATCCTTTGGGAAAAGATTAGAACCATTCTTACCTTTTGTAGATTTCCAAGCTTCATGAACAATCCTCTCGAAGTTCCAACGAATGGCTCTCCAACGAATGATTTCTTGAACGATCTCGGACACTACCATGAGAGTAACCTTATTATTCTCTAAGATTCCAATAAAGGGATAGGTGGTATCCAATTATTGGAGAGGGAGAGGAGAAAAAGGTTTTGGAGAGTAAAGAGGATTCTCTTTGTGGCTTAGGGAAAATTTTGCACAATAACATTTGTGTGTTGTGTATTGTCAGTGTCTGTCTCCCTCAAAAGGGCCATAGGGAGGTCTTTATATATAGAAGGACCAAACCCTTTTCCTAATTTTTTTCCTATTTCCCTTTTCCATAATTAATTAATTAAATAACACTTATTTAATTAATTTAACACAATTAAATAAAATTAATTTGCACATTACTTAAATAACTATTTATACATTAAATCTAATTTAATGTATATATATTTAATTATCATAAACATCGTATGTTTATATGCAATACTTCTCTATTAATTAATTTTTTGTGAATATAATTCACTTGAATTAATTAATTGAATCTTATTCAAAAATTATTTTCCATTTTTATTTGAATTATAGATCATATCCATAATCAATTATAAATTAGTCACATTAATATATGGTTTTCTCAAATTAATTTGAACAATTCAAAGAATCCCTTTTAAATATCCTATAGTGAGTTAACAAGAGGATCTGGTGGACCTGTAGATCAGAAGTTCCAATGATGTGAGATTAATTGGCTAAACTCATTAGCCAAGTTAATCAATATTCGTAACTGTGGGTACACTCCACTAAAGACCCACAACTGTACTATCCTCACTATTGATATATTTCCATGTCCATGGATATAGACCAATAACATCAAATTAGTCTTTCATAAGTGTTCATAACTCCAACTGGGTAAAAAAATACCGTTTTATCCTTGGGTTACCTCTAACTCCTTAAGTACCTACTCCTCTAATGAACAATATGTTTATGGTCCAACTAATAAATAGAAACTCCTCTCGGGCTAATGAGAGGGTAGAACCCTTTGTTCAAGTCCTGGAGACACCACTTAAGGGAACACTCATCTACTTAAGGCGGGAATGAGTGAATTCCATCTTGTATTATTATATTCCTAGCTCCTCACTCGGTCTTGTCCCCAAAATGGTAGGCATATTGGGTCGGTAAACTAGCCACTCTCACTCATACAAATCAAAGGACAATCCTTTGTGAACAGAAGTTTATAATATATTCAGGATTAAGACTAAGTTCCCTAGGTCATCCTATTAAAATAGAAACCAAACTAGTTAACGGTGTCACATCTAATGGCTACTATTTCATGGTCTAGTCTTATGTAAACTTATTACATAGGATACACCCACTTGCATGTCAACTACATGAACACGTTGGATCATTGCGTTTGTATCAAATACAAAGTGGATCGTATCCATAATGTTATCAAGATAAGATACCCAGCCTTATCCTTACAGTATAGACCATTCAGGCTGTAACTTGAACATTGATTCCTGTATGTCTCTACATACAGTTCAAGACTAATAAGGTAGCCTCTGATGTTAGTTTATTGGATTTAGGGTTATTAAGACAAAAATAAAAAAACAACACAAACAATAATATTTATTGAATTAATATCTATAACTCTTTATTGATGACAGTCAATTAATAATATTTACTATCTACGAGTTTTAGGGCAAAAAGCCCAACATAACTATGCTACGCGTTTATGCCATAAGTTGAACTTCCTTAACTATGCTACGAGTTTATGCTACGAGTTGAACTTTCTTAACTATGCTACGAGTTTAATTCTGCTATAACTTCTCCTACTTAACTATACTATGACTTTAACTATGCTATGAGTTGAATTCCTCTACCAACACTTAGCCAATTCTTCACTTACTTAGGCCAACTCATGCCTTGGAATTTCTCAAAGTTTGCAGCATGGTTCAACACTTAGTCAAATTTCTTCATTCTTTACTATGTTGTGAGTTCATAGCATAGTTTACATACTTACTCAAAATTTTAGCTTCAACCTACTATGCTCCCAACTTTTCCTTCATTATTGCACGCAGTACTTTCTCGACACTTAGGAATTTTTTTTTCTTAAGTTTCAACACTTCTTGAATGGAAGAGTTTGAGGGTTTACATTGTGAAAGTAGATTCTCATTGAATTAGCAATTATTTTGAAAGCTATAGTAACTCCAAACAAAGCTTTGATTAAGAATCATCTTTTTCCTTGGAGAATTCGGATGGTACCGTGACTATCTATGAGGTTTTTGTATGGATGACCCTCTCAGGATGGTGTTTATGATTGATGATCCGCCCTTACAAACTCATGATATATAACTTTTTGCTTATATCATAATGTACTATCATATTTTTTTCAACATATCGTGTTAGGATAGGTCATCCCTATCACAATCTTTATATTTTTTCAGAAAAATCTAATAAACTGTGAGAAAAATAAGAAAACACAACGAACATTTTATAACGTATCGTGTTAGAGGTGACCATGTAGTCCTATCACAATGACCATCCCTATCTAGTCATCGTGTTAGGGCTACAATCCATATGACCATCCCTAATGCGATAGTGAGTTATGACATAAGAAAAAAAATTATATATCATCAAATTTGTAAGGACAGGTTATCAATCATAAATATACTCTATAAAAGGTCAACCGTACAAATTCCTCCTGTCTGATCCAATAACCACGTGAGAAGATAGCATTGGGATGAAACTAATCCCTTTTCAATCATGTGAAGTGTCAGTCGATATATCGACCGGAAGTTGTAGAACTCAATAGCTTTTATTTAATTTGAAAAAACTGTATTGGAGATGTTTTTTATATTATTTAAAATATTTACATATTCTGATACAGAAAGTGGGCGTGCCGGAGTGGTTATCGGGCATGACTAGAAATCATGTGGGCTCTGCCCGCGCAGGTTCGAATCCTGCCGCTCACGTTGTTTCTTTTCTTTTCTTTTCTTTTTTAAACTTCTTCCTCTTCATCCAACAACTTCCTTTTCCATTTCTATCCAAGGCTCCGATTATTTAGATTAAATAAAATTAGTTGGAATTTAAATCATAGACATTTTAAAATAAATTATAAGTTAATTATTTAGATAAAAATAATTGAAATAATAATTATAGTTTGATTCATAACTAAATTACATAAATTTAGTATTAATTTATCAAACACCATAGTTATTTTTTTTAATTTAAATTAAAATTTATCAAACACTATTTTATTTCATTTCGGAGTTGATTCTTCTAAACATGTAACTACCAATAATTATTAAATACATAACTACCAATAATTATTTTAAAAGTTACAACAATCCCAAACGGAGTCTTAACTCTTTTCTTCTCTCTTTTCAGCCTTCTTTCATGTCTGTTTGGGAAAAAATTCAATGTGTTTTTGAACTAGATTATCTCTTAATCAACTAAAAACCCAAGCCCTAGTTTAGTAAACTATTTGATGTTTGGTTCTCGATTTTTAAAAACATATTTTCACACATTTTCTTTCGATGGTTTACTTCTGAATTCTTAGCTAAATTTTAGAAATAAAAATAATTTTTTAGTTTTCAAAACTTGTTCAACTTTTGAAAACATTGGTAAAAAATAAATAAAAAAACAAGAAATTTAGAGATAGAAGTAAGTGTTTCTAAGCTTAATTTTAAAAAACTACAAAGGGAACATCAAGGCCTCGTTTGGTTTTTAATTTTTAGTTTTTAAAAATTAAATATTAAATACTCCTACTTCTAAATTTCTAGTTTTACTAATTAATTTTTACCAATATTTTAAAAAATCAAACCAATTTTTAAAAAGTAAAAAGAGTAGTTTTAAATTTTATTTTTATTTTTGAAATTAGCTAAGATTCTAACTCTTCAACTTAAGAAACAAACAAAAACTAAACAAGAGTGAAAATAGACTTAATTTTCAAAAACCAAAAATAAAAAAGAAAATAACTCCCTGATAAAATGATTTCCTCAGTTTTCATTTTTCTGCACAGTGATTTCCCGACTCTGATTGTTGAATGGTTTAAAGAGTATAAAACAGAAACACCATTGAAAAAAAATATGACATAAATAAAATTCCTTTATTTTATCATCCATCAAGTAAAACTAAATCTGATACAATTAATTGATCAATCACATGGGTCTGCCTCTCTCTCTCTCTATCTTTTTGAAACTTCATTTCTGCTCCCATATATTCTGCCATTCTACATATCTCCTCTGATTGTGGATGAGAAACATCCCCTGATGAAAAGCCATGTAAGTATAAATTAGAAGCACCAAAGTTACCAACATCTACCCAACTGAATCCAATCTCTTTCTTCACTCCTCTTTCTCTCATTCCCTTCCTCATTTCAGCAACTTTTTCCCAATCTCCCTTCTGAGCATACAGATTTGACATCAACACATATGATCCTGATTCCAATGGCTTCTTCTTCATCAAAGCATTGGCCATTCTCTCTGCCATCTCCACATTCCCGTGTATCCGACATGCTCCAAGCAAGCTTTGTAATGCAGATATCCCCGGCTCTCCCGGTATGCGCGCTAGCATTTCCTCCGCCTCTTCCAATCGCCCTGCACGGCCCAACAAATCAACCATACAAGAGTAGTGCTCTCCTGCTGGCTCAATCATATGATCTTTGATCATCATATCAAAAAATCTACGACCCATGTCGACCATCCTGTTCCTGCTACATGCCACTAGGACAGATAAGAAGATAACTGCATCAGGCTTTATCTTTTCCTTCTCCATCTCTTCAAATAGCTTCATCACTGAATCGTAGTCTCCGTGTTGTGCATAGCCAGAGATCAGCGCCGTCCAAGCGAATTGACTTCTTTTGGATGTTTCATTGAAAACTCTTTGGGACTCTTGAATGCTCCCACGCTTTGCATACATGTCTAGGAGGGCACCTGAAATTATAGGGTCGAAGTTTAATCCAACTTTGATCAAATGAGAATGACATCGTTGGCCATGCTTTATAGATATACCTTCACCAGCACTGATTGCATTCAGAACACTTCCAAAGGTGTATTCGTTTGGTTTAGATTCCATTATTGCACAAAGAAATGTCTCTAAAGCTTCTTGACATAACGTATTTTGAGCATACCCAGAAATTAAAGCATTCCATGATATTATCTCTCTATATGGAAGTTCCATAAACACTCTTGAGGCATCTTGCATCGACTCGAATTTAGCATACATGGTTATTAGACTATTGCCGATACCTAACTCTGATACAAAGTCAGCTTTGATACATAATCCATGGACCATTAGTCCCTGTTCCACCATATTCCTTATTGTAATGGCATGAAGTAATCCAATAAACGTAACGTCATTTGGATACACTCCATCTAATCTCATCTTATTGAACAAAGAAACTGCACCTTCTTCATACAACGAGATCATAGTCGTCCACGAGATCACATTTCGGTCATTGATTAACTCGAAGACTGCCTTTGCATCTTCAATGATCTCACACTTGGAGTACGTTGAGATCAGAACATTACCGACAGAAGTATGAGTTTCATATCCTGTTTTCACAGTCAAACAATGG